>NC_057811.1:258333189-258633189 GCF_018294505.1 Triticum aestivum
GCATGTGTAGATTGGGTTCGTTTTCCCATATGCTCTGCTTCGGATCCGATGCATAATTTCGTCAGTGCCTCCCTATTGTTCTCCGGGTACACATCCTCTCTGTTTATTGTTGAGACGTGTATCAGGAGAATAGCGGGGAGGTGCTGCCGAAATTTTGCGCCGGATCCGGAGTAGAGCATGGGAAAACAAACCCAATCTACACATACTCGGGTGGGATTAGGACCTATCTTTACCTATTAGCGTGTAGGTTGCATGGACGTAATAAAACCGACAAACTAGATTAATCGATGAATATACATACTGAATTATATATATGTTTCTTGTGTGTCCAGTAGCTAGGCAAGATGAGTGATCGTGCATGGATGTACACATGTCACGCTAGTCAGAAAGACATGGCCAATGAATGGTTAACAAATACCAAGGGGTTTGTGATAGCAGCATTTGCAAATGGCCAGAGAAAAACATGGTGCCCCTGTGCTAGGTGCGACAACTTTCAGAAGAGGACAGAGGATGAAATGGGTAAACACCTGCAGAAGTGGGGTTTTACACTCGGTTATACAATGTGTACATTCATGGTGAGTTTGCCCAACGTGCCAGAGCTGAGGTGGTTCGTCATCGCATCGACGAGCATGGTACCAGGATGGAAGACATGGTGCAAGACTTTGATGATGCTCGGGATTCGGACGATGAGATGGAGGAATCTGCAAAGGCCATCAATGAAATGTTGTAGTCTTCAAAACGTCCTCTCCATGAGCACACTGAGCTTTGTCAGCTGGATGCCATCTCACAAGTAATGGCTCTGAAGGCTCAATTCAACTTGGACAGAGAATGCTACAACGCGGTGATGACAATATTTGGACGCTTTCTACCCAAAGGCCATGTAACGCCTGCACACCTGTACCAGTCAGACAAAATCCTCCGTGCACTTAAGATGCCCTATGAGAAAATAGATGCTTGTGAGAAAGGATGTGCCTTATTTAGGCTTGAGTATGCGGACTTGAACTATTGTCCCAGTTGCAAGTCTTCCAGGTATGTTGTGGTAGACAACGGTATGGGTGAGAAGACGCAAACCAAAATCCCCGTTAATGTTCTTCGGTATATGCCAATCGTACCAAGACTTCAACGTATTTTCATGGTCGAAGAGACGGCCATACAAATGACATGGCACAAAATGGACAAAAGAACCTAACTAGATGCAGATGGGAATATGATGATGCACTACTGCAGGATGGTCCAAACGCGACAGTCCAATGAGAGACCCTTCGACGAAACTGTGTGCAATG
Organism: Triticum aestivum; assembly: GCF_018294505.1. NCBI lineage: Eukaryota > Viridiplantae > Streptophyta > Magnoliopsida > Poales > Poaceae > Triticum > Triticum aestivum. The sequence continues at coordinate 258,334,473 of NC_057811.1, forward strand.
CATTAATCACAAATGGTGCTGTAATAAAACCGACAAAAAAGATGCAAAACGTTTGCGATGGCGGTGATATCAAACACGGTTTAGATTAGAGTTGCGTGTGTGATGTGTGGCAAATGGTTAATCTAGAAGAACTGCTTGCGGTGAGGCAGAACAACAAAAACGGGCAGCCAGATGAGGGTGTGTGCGATATACGGCATGCAGTTCACTAGGATGAACTGTGTGTGATTAGGCAACACAATAGAAAAGGTCAACCAGATCAAGGTGTGTGCAATGGAGGGCATACAGTTCACTCAGATGAACGGTTTGCCATGAGCCAACACAATAGAAACAATTCAACTGAACAAGATGTGTGTGATACATGGCAAACAGGTCCGTAATCAGAAATGTGCGCGATGACCTATAATAACACGGACGATTGCTGCTAATAAGCCGTGTGACTATACAGATCATTAGCAGTGTATGTATATATAGATAACCGAAATAAACATCCAATTACATAAGTGACTATACAGATCATTCGCACACACCTCAATAAACAATTGCATGCATTCTAAACTAGGATAAACGATCCTCTAGTCATCTACTTCTTGTGACGCTCCCGCCACTGCTCTGTGGCTCGATCCCTCATCTGGGGCAGGAAGAAGACACACCCTCATGTCAACGATCCGCATGTACATCTCGTAGCTTGTGTACTCGTCCTTGGTCACGTACTTGACGTGTTGTTCATCCAGCCTCTCATGCCAGACACTATGCCAGGTGTTCTTGTCCTTTTTGCTCTCATCCTTCATCTTCATGTAGTAGGGGTCGATGATGGCCGAGGCGAGGTCAACCAGGGAGTTCTGTTTGTTGTTGTCGCTCCCCAGACTTTGTAGTGGTCCTAGATGTTGACAAGATTCTGGCATTTCAAGCCAAAACCTTGAGATCTTTTAGATTGTTGGTGGTGTCCATCATAGCGAAACTGTAGTCGACTTGTTGATAAACCTAGAGAAAGCTCGCAAGGCCTTGTGGCCAAGTGGTAGTGGTATACGAGGACATCATGCCACATGCACAACTGGGCGACGACAACCTTCTAATCGTGCTCGGCACGACCGATAGTGTACTCGAGGTCGAAGACGACAAATTGGTACTGGTCCTCGGCAAGCAACTGCTCCATAGTTTGGATGGAGCTCTCCACCAAGACTGGCTCGTTTGTGTACACCACCAAGAGGGCCTTCCCCCTCACGTGGGTTTCCACTACGTGATGTGTGGTGAACTGTCCGCCGTTGTCATTGTCGGACGCTGGGAGTGCCATTGGAGCCACGGGGAGCGCCAATGGAACTACTGGATGTCCTCTCTGTATGTGTCATCGTGGGCGTGCTTATTGTTTCGTGTGGCACGAGAGATGAAGGTAAATTGCCGCAGGAATAAATGGGGGCCGGGCGGCCTGGATTCTAGGCGCATCTGTATGGCAGTTTTTGCAGCGGGTAACTGCATCATGGCGTCGCGCCCGACGCAACCACATGCACATGAATGTACATGATCGTACGTCGGCCCCAACAACTGGAAACGCGCTTGAAGGGACGAGGGTAGAGCGCCCGGAGCGACGCGAGAGCAGAGTGCACACAGCAGGACGCAAGCAAAGCGCAAGGCGGACTCCTCAACCGCGAGGAACCACACGCATAGAGCAGTTGAACACGCAAGGAATGGTCGTCTACAAGCCGCCCGGCAGTTGCGTGGCTGCATAGAGAGCGGCCGTCTGCTACTACCTCTGTCTTGGTCTATTAGTCCCCTTTATATTTTGTGCCATATTTTGACCTTAAATTTAACCAACAAAATGTTGATGCATGTTATTAAAATTATATAATTGGAACCATGTTCAAATAGAATCCAACGATATAATCTTTAGCAACATGCATTTGTATTTTATTAGTTAAATCCTACTTATAAACCAAGACGGGGGTAGTAGGTAATTAAATCACAAATGTTTTTTTATTAACCGTATGTGCACGTGTCCTTTCGTCCTCCTCTCGCACGTCTTGTCACCCCACTGCCGCAGACGGCTTCGAGTGCAAGCTTGAGCAGCGTGCGGGGGCGTTCTTTTGGCCAAACGGTGGTGAGCCCGTTCCCGCGCAAGCTTCCCGCCCAACTCGGTGAAATCCCACAAAATCCCAATGCTTACCGGCCTGCTATATAAACCCTCACGGCCGGCGAGTCCTACGTCGCATTTTCCGCTTCCTCCCTGTAGCTTATCTCGTCTGCTTCTCCCACAATCGCTAATGGTATCGGTCCGTCATCGTCGCACAGCCACTTCGTCGTCATCAGAGGACAGCTCCAGCTAGGAGGCTACACCGCGGTGGCGGCGCAGTCCCCGGCGTAGTGTAGTGCACGTGGCGTCCCTGTTGGGTGTGCGTGGAACACCCACCACACGCTCCGCCGCTGCTGCCCATCGGCAGTTGTTGCCGGCCGCCATTGCTGCCACCCCACCGACTGTCCCCGTGGCCGCCACACGACCGTCGAAAGCCAGGGCCATTGCCCGCGCCGCTGCCACGGCCCGTAGGCGCGAGGTGGCTGTCGTGGCCGCCACCCCACAACCAGCCACCATGGCCATCACCCGCACCACCACCGTAGCCCGAAGGCGGGAGGTGGTGGTCGTGGCCGCCACCCAGCCGCCGTGGCCGCCAGCCCGCCGTCGACCATCGGGGTCATCACCCGCTCCGCCACCGCCGGCCGAAGGCAGGAGGCGGAGGTGGAGGACCACACGTGCGTCAGTGACCTTGCGCGCTACATCGAGTTCTTGCGGGAGGAGGAGGAGCGCCTCATCGAGCACGCAAAGAGACTTACCGCCACTGTGGCTGCAGCACACGCTGCCACAGAGGCGTGGAATCAGGAGATCTACAAGGAGAACCACCGCTTCGAGAGGGGTTGACTGGAGCGGCAGAGGCCGTTCGAGGTTACCGTCGCTGAAGGTGCAGCATCGGCAGGCACCATATTGCAGTTGTCCAGCTCGTCGGTAGGCTACTCCTCCTCTGCCTCTTACTAAGTGTGCTCGACAGAGGAGAGGCTGCCGGAAGTAGTACAAAGCCCATCCGTAGTAGTATTTAGGGGCTATTTTGTTCGTTTCATCTGACTATAGATGTGGTGGAACTGTACAATGTATTTAAAATTAGCTAGTATATATAGTTGAACTAGCTATTTCAGTACGTGGTTGGCAACAATGGGGAAAGTTTGGTCGGTTCAGCTGTCGAGTTGAACTGTTTGTATAAAAGAACGACTGCTTAATCTATGAATCAAATCTATGATTAATTACTGAATCTTAGTTGTGAAAATTAGATAGTGCTAATGATTTTTAGCTGCATATTTTGACAAATCATAGTGTTACAAGGTTGACAAATGACAATGTTACTAGATCAACAAATGTCAATCTTTCCAGTTTTACAAATGGCAATATACCCAATATGACAGATGCAAATCTTATCAAATTGTTTGTACGTGGTTGCACACGGGTCATCCAAAACAATCGTTTGCGTTCAGAGGATGTACAAATCCTGCTCGGCACATTTTCACTTGGCTTACTGGGGAAGACCATAGCTCTCATTTTGCATACATGTGTTCTATCTAAACCGTTTGCGTTGAAGAGATGCACAAATCCTGCGTGGCAAATTTTCCCTTGGCTTACTGGGAAGACCATAGCTATCACTTTGCATACGGGTGTTCTATCTAAAACGTTTGCGATGAAGACCTGCACAAATCCTGCTCGGCACATTTTCCCTTGGCTTCCTGGGGAAGCTGTTGGTTTGCATATGGGTGTTCTAACTAAAACATTTGCAATGAGTGTTTTATATTTAAAAAACATTGACGTAGCGCGTTGGCATTGGCATTAGCGCTGGCATGTACACGAGCTCGCGCTGGTTCATGGAGACCTCGCTGACGCCCACGGCTTCTAGCTCTATGATAGTGCTCGGCGACCAGCCCGTCAATGCTACGGGGATGGTCCCTGGCGCGGGCGCGGGGATGGAGCTGGGACGGGTGCGGGGGCAGCAACCGCCACGGCCAGCTCGTTCAGGGTCATGTCCATGAGGCCCCATTCCTCCTCATTTTCTATCTCCTCCAGCGTGGAGTCGAGTTCACCAAACTGGAAGACTAGTGGCAGATGATCCTTCTACGCCATGGTTTTGGTGGAGCTCTGCAGGAGGGAGGGGAATGGGAGGCCAGCAGTAAGGCCGCCCATATTAAACAGCGGCTCAAGCGCCATTAATGGAGAGTATGCGAGCAAGGCGGGCGGCCATGGAAGATAAAGGGCTCGCTTCCCAATGAGCCTACGCAGCATACAGATCACACACTTCCCGGTGAGGCTACACATTGGAGGACAACTTGCATGCCTCTCGGTTAGCCTACGCACCGGGCTGCGCTCGCACGCCTCCTATTCAGTCAAGCAACTGTCCGCACGGCACCTCCTATAGCCATTAAAAGAGAGACACGTGGCGTCATATGAATGGTTAACAGAACACACACGATTTAAATTATACAAATGTTTGACATGTTAAAGTGGCAGCTATTTGTTTCAAAATGCCTTTGTTGGCTATTATTCGACTGCGCCTTCTCTCAAAATGGACACAAAAATACCATAGCATGTCGGGTGGCATTCCATGATAGCATGCCAACTTTCATGAATTTCAAACGAGTTTTGGATTTACTAGAATTTAAAAACAAAGTATCTCAACATTTTGCCGGCAATCAACAGTGCCCTAGTGTTTGAAATTTATTCCCATTTCTTGCATGGGACCTAAGCATGCACCCAAGGACACACATTTGATATGTCCACCCATTTTTCCGCACTAGACCATGTGCATGTAGTTCAAATTTGAATTATGCACATAAAATGCCTAGAAAAATCACAAAAATTGACAAAACACTCATGTTGTTGTATGTTGACACTAGAAAACTTTTGAAAGCAAGAAGAGGCAACGGATATTGTTTCATCCCCAAAGGTGGCACATTCCCTACTGAAACCATCACGCTTGTTGTGAGAAGCTCTGGTTTGCGAGAAACTTATACCCAAACCTGCCCCAAATGGGACAAAAGATTTACCACGGCATGTTGATGCCGCTCCGTGATAGCATGTCAAGTTTCATGAATTTCAAACGAGTTTTGGATTTACTATAATTTAAATACCATGTATCTCAATGTTTGCGGCCGAGCGAAGGTGGTAAGGTGTTTGACATTCATTCCCATTTCTTGCATGGGACCTAAGCATGCAACCAAGGACACAGATTTGATTTTTCAACCAATTTACATGCACTGGAGCATGTGCATGTAGTTCAAATTTGAATTATGCACATAAATGCATAAAAAACTCAGTTAATGTATAAAAATGTCCAAACGAACCCCGAAAAAATCCTAAATTTAACACAACACTCCTCTTGTACTATCTTGACACTAGAAAAAAAATTGAAATCAAGAAGAGGCAATGGATATCGTTGTCATGCAAAAAGGTGAAATGTTCCCTACCGTAACCATGAGGCTTGTTGTGAGAAGCTCTGGTTTGTGAGAAGCTTATACCCCAATCTGCCCCAAATGGGACAATATTTTTACCACGACATGTTGATGTTGTTCCATGCTAGCATGTGAAGTTTCATAAATTCCAGATGCGTTTTTGATTTACTAGAATTTAAAAACCATGTATCTCAATGTTAGCGGCCGAGCGACGGTGGCAAGATGTTTGACATTCATTCCCATTTCTTGCATGGGACTTAAGCATGCAACTAAGGACACACTTTTGAATTTTGAACCCATGTATATGCACTCGAGCATGTGCATGTAGTTCAAAATTGAATTATGCACATAAATGCATAGAAACTCAGTTAATGTATAAAAATGTCCAAGCGAACCCCGAAAAATCCCAAAATTGACACAACACTCCTGTTGTTCTATGTTGACACGAGAAAACTTTTGAAAGCAAGAAGAGGCACTGGATATCGTTTTGTCCCCCAAGGTGGCATGTTCCCTACCGAAAGCATCACGCTTGTTTTGAGAAGCTCTAGTTTGCGAGAAGCTTATACCCAAACCTGCCCCAAATGGGATAATACTTTTACCATGGCATGTCGATGTTGTTCCATGATATCATGTCAAGTTTCATGAATTTAAGACAAGTTTTCGATTTACTAGAATTTTAAAACCATGTATCTCAATGTTAGCGGCCGAGTGACAGTGTCAAGGTGTTTGGCATTCATTCTCATTTCTTGCATGTGAGCTAAGCTTGCAACCAAGGACACACATTTGATTTTTCAACCCGTTTTTATGCACTGGAGCATGTGCACGTAGTTCAGTTTTGAATTATGCACATAAATGCCTAGAAAACTCAGTTAATGTATAAAAATGTACAAACGATCCCCAAAAATTCCAAAATTTCACACGACACTCCTGTTGTTCTATGTTGACACCAGAAAAAAATGAAAGGAAGAAGAGGCGACGAATATTGTTTTTGTCCACATAGGTGACATGTTTCCCTACCGGAGCAAGAAGAGGGGACGAATATCGTTTTGTGAGAAGCTCTGGTTTGTGAGAAGCTTATACCATAACCTGCCCCAAATGGGAAAATATTTTTTACCCCAGCATGTTGATGCCATTCCATGATAGCATGCCAAGGTTCATGAATTTCAGACGGGTTTTGAATGTACTAGAATTACAAAAGAAAGTACCTCAACGTTTGCTGGAGAGCCACAGTGCCGTGGTGTTTGAAATTTATCCTGATTTCCTGCATGGGACATAAGCATCAACCATGGACACATATATGATTTTACAACACATTTTGGTGCACCGGAGCGTGTGCATGTATTTTAATATTGAATTGTGCACCTGAAATGCCTAGAAAACTAGGTTAATGTTAAAAATGTCCAAACAAACCCTGCATAATTCCATTATTTTTGCTGACACACCTATAGTTGCATGTTCACTGCAGACAAAAGTTCTAGCAATTCAAACACCCTCCTTTGCCGGTGTGACCCCATTATGTAATTCAAATCAAGATGAAAAATCAAGTAGATCGCACACATTTAATTATCACCAACCGTGTGAGATGCAGCACAAAATACCTTGGAGCACCATCGGAGTATACTACACATATGGCTTACGCGAGAAGGTGCGTCGGCTACAGTCCATAGCCGCTGTGTCAAGCATACTAGCTCACTCCGCTAATATCATTTCACCGTTTAATCATCGTCGGTGAAGGATGGGGACGTGGACCCACGTCGTGAAGGCAACTTCGGGGGGCCACTCCAGTGAGAACGCGGCCGCAGCCGCCATGCACATGCTAACAAGCTGCATGAGCGCGGCCGCAACCTACGACCGGGAGGCCATGGCAGCCTAAGCGGCCGCTATTGCTTCTCAGGTGGCGGAAGCAACATCTGCCTCGAGGATAGCAACTGGCGAGAGAGGCACATCAGCTGTCCGTTCTGCAGCGGTGGCCTTAGCCCTGATGGAGGCCGCCCACGACCATGTCCAGGACGCCCACGCCCAGCTCGTGGCGGTCACCGCACAAATCGAACGAAGCTTCTCCAACAACGGTCGGCAACCCACGACCGAAGAGCTGGCAATCGCCGAGAGCGTTCGAGTGGCCGTTCGTTCCTCCACGGCATACCTTGCCACGACGGAGCCCATCCAAGCCCAGATCACGGCCGCCCACGCCTAGCTCGTGGCGGCCTTTTCCAAAGTGATGGCCGACACGGATGGCGAGATGCTTGCCGAGTATTGTGCGATGGATGCCATGGTGCCCCTTCCCTAGGAGATCGTCTGGCGCGAGCTGGACATGGAGGAAGAGGCGGAGATCTACGAGCACCAGCCTTAGTTGTACTCTTTGTTTTGTTGAATTAAGAGCGCCGGTCTTTAATTTGTTAGAGTAATGTTTTAGGTCAGCTAGCTCTGTTTAATTTCTGAACTTGCTCGATTAAGAAGTGTGGTTGTGCTGTAGTCTCCTTTGTGTACCCAAATTATGCGAGGACTTGGATGACCACTGTAACCAGGGTAATCCGAACCAAAATGTTTTACGTTCAAACTCATGACCCACAGATTAAGCTATCTGAATCATTTGTGATGTTCACATATCATACACAGTTCTGAATAAGGGACCGTGTCTGATGACACTTTGCGCGCCAGTTTTTTCACTGCACCGATCCAAAAATTTCGGCTTCCGCGGAAATATCTACCTCCGCACCGCCTCCACCTTACCAAAAGCCACATTTCCCCTATTTCCACCTTCCTTTCTAAGTTGAAACCTTCACTCCTTGCTTGCAGCGCCGCCTCCTCGTCGGTGACCCTCCTTCACGCTGCTCGGCCTCGTCAATCCAGGCAGGTAATCCGCACCCAACCACCATCCTCCTTCCACATCCACATGCCCTGACCGCCAAAACGACACCTTCCACCCAAATCACCGACCCCTCCCCCAAATAAGCGCCGCCCTAAGCCATGGTGCACATAGTATAGCCAGGAGCTCAAGGAGCATTTGGTAGCGGGGAAGCAAATCGTGGACACACGCGTGGATGAGGTCGCTATGGCTGCCATTCGTGCCGACCCCCACATCTTGGAGGAGCACCTTGCCACCGAGGACACCGTCGACGCCTCACGCACCGACGCCACGACGCGGTTGGCTGATTTAAACGACATTTCATGGCGTTTCCTTGAGGCCACCGTCGGTGCCTTCAATAAAGACTACGAGGTGTTTTCTCAGCGTTCCCATGCTTACCTCAACTCGAGAGGCAACAGGTTGGTGCCCGGAGCGGCTGAGCCAACTCACCACTACGAGAAGGGCACCCGCGATGTGGAGGCCTCGCCCTCTTCCATATCCAAGGAGCCAATCATCATCGATATCTCCGACGATGAGGAGTAGCTTGTCTTATTGGCTCACTACAAGGACCTATGTTCAGTTTGCTAGCTACGCCAGTTAAGCATGCTCGGTTTACCCATTGCACGTGCTGATCCTGCCTTTCCTTAACAAATTCTAGTGAATTGTCCTATCTACTTTTGCCATCCAATCTGTTGCTCTAGTCTATATGTTCTATATGTCATGCAATGTGGTGCTCACTTATTAACTGTTTGGTTAATTAGTTGTCGTCTTCAGTTAACTGTTTGGTTCAATTCTGCAAATGTGATGTTCAATTCTTCAGGGTGAAATTTTTTATCGTCTGCCATGTGAGAAATAAATCGGATTTATCTTTATAAAATAAATGAGAAACAAATACAATCTGTTTATTTCCAAGTTGTCAGCATGCTTGGTTTGGTTAACTATCTGATCTTCTAGTATGTTATATATTGTGCAATGCGGTGCTCAGGTAACGTTTGGTTCATTTGTTGTGGTGTTTAGTTAACTGTTTGGTTCAATTCTACAATGCGATGTTCAATTGTTGTGGGTGCATTTTGTTATTGTATACCATGTGAGAAATAAAACGAATTTGGTTGTACTAAATACATCAGAAACAAATACAATTGCTATATTTCCAAGTTGTTAAGCATGTTTGGTTTGGTTAACTATCTGATCTTCTATTAGGAGTATGTTATATTGTGCAATGTGATTCTCAGTTAATGTTTGGTTCATTTGTTGTGGTGCTTAGTTAATTGCTTGGTTCAATTCTGCAATGCGATGTCCAATTGTCGTTGGTAGAATTTTGTATTCTTGTGCATGTGAGGAATAAATCAAATTTGGGTGCACTTAATACATGAGAAACATATACAATTGCTATATTTCCTAGTTCTTAACCATGCTTTCCATGTGGCTCGAATTAATATGATGAATCTGCAATGTTCTTATTTTTCATCAACATATTTTACTGCGAGCATGCGAACCCTCACTTAATCTGATCGCTAACTACCTTATATGTGTTGAAGGGAAACAATGGGAAGCACTGAGGTTTACAATCGAGGTTTGCACATGCATGGTCCTTTGTCTAATAGCATTATTGTGCAATTGCAGGAACCATTCTAATATTTAGGTTTTTAACAATGTGGTCTTGCACATGTAGGTCCTGTTGTGAGTGGTTTTGACCCACTGTTCGACCCTTTTTGCATATGGGGAAATGAGTTGTCCATGAGTACCAGTCAAGTCAAGAAACACAGAAAGATTGTTAGGATAAAGAAATTAGCGACAAAAAACAACAAGATCTTTGTCTGCACAATGAAGAAGACATCAGTTCACTACAGGATGGTACTAACTATTATACCTTGGCTCTTTTATTCCTTTGCCCCATTTCCAATCTAGAGAAGATATTTATGAACATCCTTATTTTCAGGCCTTTCTAAAGTAGTGCACTGATGATTACCTCTCAGACCACCTATATGGTCAGGAGGCCAGGAAGGTATTCATACAACACCCACGGTTCAATATTGAAGTGTTCCTGAAGAGGACGATGGATGGACGGCCAATCATCCACAGGTACTGGCCTAAAGTTGCAAAGACCTTCAACATCGATGAAGGCTCAATATTCGCCTTCCGCTTCAGCAGCTTTATGTACCGTCTATGTTGCTAATTTCGAAAGGTTATAGATGTTGCATGCGCAACTTGGTGCTGGTGCAATTGTGTAATGGGGTAGCTGAGTGCTGTAGCTATATGATGTTGTACTCTGATGTATTTCAATTATGTAATCTGGCTTCCCTGATACAAAAATGAAATATGTTGTGTGCTTAATATGAAATGTCAATTAGAGTAATAACTGTATTATTAATAATAGGACAATTAGCCTACTAATGGCTGATTAGCCTGCTAATTGGGTTTTTCTATTGCAAATGTTATTGAGAAAACACCATGGGCGATGACCTCAAGCAACACACACGGTTTGTAGGAATAAACCATGTTGGATCAATGAACAATCACACACGACTTCCTCTTGAAATCTGTTTGCGTTAGGCCACCTTCCGCAAATGTTTAGCACATAAAAATTGTGTGTGATGGACAGAGACTATGCCACACAGTTTCTTCTATGCACCCTGTGTGATGCATTCAATAACGCAAACGGTAAAATTGTTAATATCGTCTGCAATGGCAATGCTATCACAAACAATTTAATGGGGAATATTGTGTGTGATGCACATGCGAACGGAAATGTTTTCCTTGGAGTGTCTGTGTGGGATGTATATAAGAACGAAAACGTACTTTTTGGATTTACTGTGTGGGATGTACATACTAACGGAAATGTATTCCTTTGATTGACTGCGTGGAATGTACATACGAACGGAAACTTTTAGTCGGGCTGACTGTGTGGGATGTACTTATGACCGAAAATGATTTTGTCCTGTATAATTGTATTTTTTAGCACAACTGTACGTATAACGTATTTGATCGCTCGCCCGTCGCACACGACCTCATTTTGCCTATCCCTGACGGTTTCTGGGTTGTGTCGGAAGGACCCCCTATCGCACACACTCACTCGGCGACGCTTCAAAATGTTATTGCGGAAAGGGGTTAAAAACCATTTGTATAGCACCTCATTGTACCAGTGATGGTACACACATCGGATGGTTCTACGTGGAAGCTTGCATTGATGGAATGCTTGTGTTTAATTTCTGTTTTTAGTTTGTATCGACGAACAATGTGGAACTTGCTACCCATATATGAATGAAACTATTGTAATATGGATGAAACTATGTATGTATGGATGGAACAATGCTTGTATGGATGAAACTTATGTGTTTGATATCATATATTTGCTGTGAGACTTGCTCATATTGTTTGCCCTGTGAATTATATATATATATATATATATATATATATATATATATATACATACTATCAATATAGCAAAAAAACGGAACAAAAAGAGGCAATATAGGCACTTTGCCGCCTACCACCGACGGCCAAGGGCTCTTTGTTGTCCGCCACTGACGGCAAAGGTGACATGTGGCAGTGATGACCCACAAGTGTAGGGGATCTATCGTAGTCCTTTTGATAAGTAAGAGTGTCGAACCCAACAAGGAGTAGAAGAAAATGACAAGCAGTTTTCAGTAAGATATTCTCTGCAAGCATTGAAATTATCAGTAACAGATAGTTGTGTGATAAGATACTTCATAGCGGGTTGCAAGTAACAAAAGTAACTAAGGTGCAGCAAGGTGGCCCAATCCTTTTTGTAGCAAAGGACAAGCTTGGAAGAACTCTTATATAAAGCAAAGCGCTCCCGAGGACACATGGGAATTACTGTCAAGTTAGTTTTCATCATGCTCATATGATTCGGGTTTGTTACTTTGATAATTTGATATGTGGGTGTGAAAGTGCTAGTTATCAACTAGAGGGGGGTGAATAGGCGATTTTTATGAACGTCTTCAAAACATGGGAGTTTTGAAGACAAACAATAGAAATGAACCTATTGACAAGCAGCGGAAGGTGGACTACACTAGGCAAGCCATAGTCAAGTATTCAATGAAGTGAAAGCACGAAGACTAATAGCAGCTAGGTAGTGATGATCGGGATGGAAGATAGTATGAAGCCAAACAACAATAGAAGTCACACAGTGAAGTCAAACAGGTAACACAGGCAGGCAATGACTTCACGAAGAAAAACTGTAAATAAAGAGAGGGAGCAGATAGAACCAGTCACTTGATGAGGACAAGGATTTGTTGGACCAGTTCCAGTTGCTGTGACAACTGTACGTCTGGTTAGGGAGGCTGAGATTTAACTGAGAAGACCGTGTCTTCACCTTATTCCCCTTGAGCTAAGGACACCCAGTCCTCGCCCAATCACTCTGGTAAGTCTTCAAGGTAGACTTCCAAACCTTCACAGACTTTGTTCACCGGCGATCCACAATGACTCTTGGATGCTCAGAATGCGACGCCTAACCGGCTGGAGGATTCACAGTCCTCAAGTGTAACAAGTCTTCAGGTCACGCAGACAGAAAGACTTCAGTGATGCCTAACACTCTTTGGCTCTGGGTGTTTGGGCTTTGTCCTCGCAAGGATTTCTCTCTCTCAAAAGCTTCGGAGGTGGGTTGCTCTCAAACGACAAATGTCGTGCACTAACTCTGAGCAGCCACCAATTATGGCGTAGGGGGTGGGATATTTATAGCCACAAGGCAACACGACCTGATTTCTTCAAAATTGGGTTCAGCATCGCGTGTGCCATCGGCACGAGGAGCAGAGGGACCTGGGTTGAAGTTTAATCCTCGCGACTTCTTGTTCTCTTTTGCCGAGTTCTTGGCAAACTGATAGTTGCGCTTGAACAGATTGTCGTCACGACACCATAGCAGAGAAGATGGGTCGGCATCAGCAGGTTGTGGTCCACGGACCATGCAAGGGTAGAGGCCTTGATCAATGGCTTCAGTTCTGGACCTGGGTGGAAGATTTTTGTACAAGATGTCTCCCCAGGGTCGCTTGATGGCATTCTTTTCAGCATATTCCTAGGTCACGAACCTATACTTGAACCATTGCTCTGCCCAATATCTTCAAATCCATTGGATTTGTGTTTTGCGCTGATTTTAATCCTCCTCTGGATCTGTCTTGTATAGCTCATAGGGTCAGGTGGCAAATCTCTTGATGTTCCCCCACGGTGTTGTCTGCCTCCCTTCCTTGCTGACTTATCTGTGGCCATGTAGTTCAGACTGAATGGCTTCAAAACTGTCAAAGGCTTCCGTCTGCTGGTCAGACAGGAACTAGCTTCGGGAGAGTTGATATGATGCTGTAAGAATTCTGCAAATGAATGCAGACTATGAGAACCAAGGGATTCTCCCACGGACATGTACCTGTGACAGCATTAGAGATGCGAGGGAAGGGGAAGAGGTCATATGCATTCTCAGAAGATTTTGAAGATAAATCAGTTTAGAAGACATTGACCTCATAGCGCGAAGACATTCACTTATATGTTGAGAGTTGGTTCCAGATTTGTACGAATCCAAGAATAGGTACAAGTGAGGAATCTAACTACGTGTGAAGCATAAGTGAATATACTAGGCATAATATGAGATGCAGAACAGGATAGATCCAAATTTGTGGAGGCAGAAACCACTTTTCGTAGGAAGGATGAATCTATCGGATCAAAAAGACAGTAAAAAGAGAGTTTTAATTTACCACATGATGAACTGCTAGACGGAGCAGAAGAGGAGGCCGAGCAGTTCGATCTTCCGCGCCCTAACTTGGCGACGGAGGACACCTACGGCGGCGGCGGAGAAGACGATGTCCACGGCCGGCGTGAAGACGGCGTCGGTGAGGTCGCGGCAGCTAAGCGCTTCGTCGCCGGCGCCGTCGAGAGCTAGCAGTGGCGCTAGGGTTTGTCTGAGGTTGAGAGGTGGAAGAAGTATTTTGACCGCGATGTGATGTGTATTTATAAGGAGAGGGACGGCATAGCGCAATTACGCAGGTGCCCCTGGCGGTTCACATCTGAGGGACACATGGCGAACATGCAACACATTGGAAGTTGTTCCATGTTCCCACGCATGCCTGGACTGTCGGGTGGTCGATCCGGCTTCTCTGGGTTTCAGGCAATAAGGATGAGCATTTAAAACAAATTTAATGTTTGTCTCTGTATCTTCTACTAACAAGGACGCAGAGAAGACATTCGACAGTTCCAATAGAATGCATATGATTTGGATAGATAGATTTGAGAAGAAAGAATAGAGAGGTTAGGGTCCGATCACATTCACTTAGTCCAAAAGATTCAAACGAGAAGACATAGCTATAAGTGAATGATGTAGAGGACAGAACACTAATATATGTATATATCAGAATAAGACCAAATCAACATTACGGAGATAAACATGAAATCATGTCAATATTGAAGACAAACCAAATGCGAAGACTTTGCAAAAGTAACGCCAACAGAAAACAATCCAAACAACAGTTTGGTGGTGGCGTTACCCACTGTATAGGAAGTATTAGACCCAGACACGACGCATAATTATCGTGGCGCTCCAAAGTCAAATTCTGCATTAATGTATTCACACTCAGAGTGTAAGTCTTCATTGATTGAAGATATACATTACTTCGTGTGTTGCACATCTAAGTCATCAACATGCATAAGTGTTAGGATGTGTGCCTGATCACTGGACATTCGAGGATTCCAAGATATTTAGCTCACACCGCAACTTGAAAAACCTTTTCTCATCCAAGGGTTTTGTGAAGATATCTGCCAATTGCTCTTCAGTGTTGACGTGAATGATATCAATATCTTCCTTCATAACATGATCTCTGAGAAAGTGATGATGAATTTCAATGTGCTTTGTCTTCGAGTGCTGAACTGGGTTGTTCGCAATCTTGATGGCGCTTTCATTATCGCGGTAGAGTGGTACTTGCTTCAGATGGATGACATAGTCCTTGAGTGTTTGCTTCATCCATAGAAGCTGAGCGCAGCAAGATCCAGCAGCAATGTACTCAGATTCAGCAGTGGAGAGTGATACACAGTTCTGCTTCTTTGAAGACCAACGGACAAGTGATCATCCCAGAAAGTGACATGTGCCTGATGTAGACTTGCGATCCACCTTGTCACCAGCATAATCAGCATCCGAGAATCCAACTAGATCAAACTCTGAGCCCTTTGGATACCATAATCCTAGTGTTGGGGTGTAAGCCAAATATCGAAGATTTCGCTTCACAGCTAAGTGATGCGATTCCTGCGATTCCTTTGGTGCCGCTTGGAATTGGGCACACATGCAAACAATAAGCATTATATCTGGCCTAGATGCACATAAATAAAGTAAAGAACCAATCATGGAGCGGTATACCTTTTGATCGAACTCTTTACCATTGGCGTCAGGACCCAGATGACTTTTAGTTGGCATTGGCGTCGTGTAACCTTTGTAGTCTTGCATTCCAAACTTCTTCAGGCAGTCTTTGAGGTATTTCTCTTGAGATATGAAGATTTCGTTGCTTTGCAGACAAATTTGAAGACAAAGGAAGAACTTCAGCTCACCCATCATGGACATTTGATATTGCTCTTGCATCATGTGTCCAAACTCATCACTTTATTTCTGGTTAGCGCAGCCGAAGATAATGTCATCCACATATATTTGGCACACAAATAGTTCACCATCATATGTCTTCGTGAAGAGTGTGGGATCCAGGGAACCAGGTTTGAAGCCTTTGCTCTTCAGGAAGTCTTTGAGTGTGTCATACCAAGCGTGAGGGGCTTGTTTTAGGCCATACAATGCCTTGTTGAGCTTGTATACCATATCAGGATGCTTTGGATCTTCAAAGCCAGGCGGTTGTGCAACATACACTTCTTCAATCTTGCCATTGAGAAAGGCACTCTTCACATCCATTTGATATGGAAGGATGTTGTGATGATTTGCGTAGGCTAGTAGTATGTGAATGGCTTCAAGCCTAGCCACAGGAGCAAATGTTTCATTGAAGTCAATCCCTTCAACTTGAGTGTATCCTTGAGCAACGAGACGGGCCTTGTTTCTGACGACTTGACCATGCTCATCTTGCTTATTGCAATATATCCATTTAGTGCCTATGATATTGTGCTTACGAGGATCAGGACGCTTGACCAATTCCCACACATTGTTCAGCTCGAACTGTTGAAGCTCTTCTTGCATAGCTTGAATACATTCAGGTTCCATGAATGCTTCGGCAACTTTCTGGTTCTGATATTGAGACAAATGCAAAGTGCCCATAGAAATTTGCTAGTTGTGTTGCTTTTGAACGAGTGAGCAGACCAGGCGCATTGATGCTATCAATTATCTTCTCAATCTGTACTTCATTTGCAACACGAGGATGAACTGGACGAAGATTTTGCTCTTGCCGATCATTGTCATTGTTAGGAGGATTGTCTTCAGTCTGAGCATTGTCTTCAGGTTGATTAGGTGTAGAAATGATAAGTTCCTCTTCAGGCTGAGCTTCAGACGGTATGATTTCTCCAGTTCTCATAAGCTTGATGGAATCACTAGGTGGAACTTCATCTAGCACATTTGGCAGGTGCTCTCTTTGCGAGCCATTAGTCTCATCGAACCGCACATCTACAGTTTCAACCACTTTATAGTGAAAGAGGTTGAAGACTCTGTAGGAGTGCGAATACTTTCCGTAACCAAGCATAAAACCTTCATGTGCTTTTGGTGCAAATTTTGAAGTGCGATGTGGATCCTTGATCCAGCACCTAGCACCAAATACTCTGAAGTAACTGACATTTGGCTTCTTACCAGTCAGGAGTTCATAGGATGTCTTCTTCAGAAGCTTGTGAAGATAAACACGGTTGATGACATGGCATGCAGTATCAATGGCTTCAGGCCAGAACTTCCTGGGAGTCTTGTATTCATTAAGCATCGTCCGAGCCATTTCAATGAGTGTTCTGTTCTTGCGCTCCACGATGCCAATCTGATGAGGTGTGTATGGAGCGGAGAACTCATGAGTGATGCCTAATGTATCCAGGTAAAGGTCGAGGCCGGTGTTCTTAAACTCAGTGCCGTTGTCACTTCTGATATGCTTGATCTTGACGCCATAGTTGTTCATGGCACGGTTGGCGAAGCGTCTGAAGACATCCTGCACTTCAGTCTTGTAGAGAATTATATGCACCCACGTATATCTTGAATAATCATCAACAATGATGAAACCATAGAGACAAGCAGTAGTAGTGAGAGTAGAGTAGTGAGTAGGGCCAAATAGGTCCATGTGTAGCAGCTCGAAGGGTTGGGATGTCGTCATGATTGTCTTCGAGGATGCTTGGCCCTTGTCATCTTTCCAGCTTTGCGGGCACCGCACAAGTGATCCTTCTTGAACTTGACGCCCTCGATGCCTATGACATGCTTCTTCTTTGCGAGAGTGTGCAAGTTCCTCATGCCAGCATGCCCTAGCCTCTGATGCCAGAGCCAGCACTCTGAAGCTTTTGCTAGAAGACATACGGCAAGCTGTGGTCCTGCTGAGAAATCTACCATGTACAAGTCATCCTTTCGATACCCTTCAAAGACTAGAGACTTGTCAGATTCCATTAGTACAAGGCAACGATATTTTCCAAATATCACAATCATGTTCAAGTCACAAAGCATTGAGACAGACATTAAGTTGAAACCAAGGGATTCAACAAGCATCACTTTATCCATGTGCTGATCCTTTGAGATTGCAACTCTACCTAGACCCAATACCTTGCTTTTACCAGTGTCAGCAAATGTGATGTGACTCTTGTCAGATGGACGTAAGGTTGAGTCCATGAGAAGACTTCGATCACCAGTCATATGATTAGTGCATCCGCTGTGCATAATCCATTCTGAAGCATGAGGTGTCATACCCTACAGTACAGTTAGGGGGGTAGGCTTCACCAAGAGTATTGTGAAGCATAAACGATTAGGACAGATAGGATGATTGGCAAGTGATTCAGGAACAAAATACATAGTAAGACCATTTGGGCATTTTTATCTTGCGCCCTACAAGATGTTTTAGGTCCCCAGCAATAGCATCAAACGCCTTTGATTTCCGGCTGGAGACCTTTCCCTGCAAAAGAAAGTTAATTCTTCTTAACCACCCACATCTTCAAGGGTGGCTTAGAAGCAATGAGTCTAAGTGCAGCATCTGAGAACTTCGGCTTTGGAGCCCTAGCAAATATCCTTGCAGGAGATGAATGATACTCATATGAATAAGAAGAAAAGTTCTTAGTTTTATGAACATAGCGGTTTGAAGAAACACGCTCATATTCATAAGTTTGAGTATGATTTCCCTGCAAAACGTTGGCGTTAGGGTGACTCAGGTGAGTCCTGTATTTGTATGAAGCCTTTGGACCATATGAAGCTTTTGGTCTGGGATTTGTCTTCTTCCCAGGCGGTGTCATGATGACATTCATAAGAAGATTCTCGAGACAACTTTTGGGAACCCAGATCTTCTTCATAGGTGGCCCGTTCCTGCAGTTAGTACCAATATACCTGGAGAACACTTCACCATTCTGATTCTTAAACAGTTTATAGTTTGCATCAAAGGATTCATCAATGATAACTGGGTTAGCACAAGTGAAGCCAGATAAAGTGGATGAATCCACTGAAGGTCCCTTTGCAGCAACCCATGTGGTTTTGGGGTACTGCTCAGGCTTCCAGTAGGAACCATAAACATTCATTTTCCTCTCGAACCCAACACCCTCTTTCCTAGGGTTTCGGTTCAGAATCTGCTTTTTGAGGACATCGCACAGTGTTTGATGCCCTTTGAGACTTTTGTACATCCCTGTTTCAGGCAATGTCTTCAACCTAGCATTTTCATCATCAATAGTAGTGGTATCCTCAGCAGGGGGGTTAGTTACCACATCAACAGTTGAAGATATTGCAATAGTAGCAGCAGTAGAACATTCAGCAACAGAAGTAGCGTTATCACGCTCAAGGCATTTTAGACATGGTGGTTCAAATCCTTCCTGAGCGGGACTGATCTGTTGAGCGCGAAGTGACTCATTCTCCTTTTGAAGATCTTCATGAGCCGCTCTCAATTTCTCAAGTTCTTGCTTCCTTTGAAGATAATCATAGGAAAGCTTTTCATGAGTCGTTGAGAGCGTTTCATGACGACTTTCAAGTTCCTGGTACTTAACATGAAGATTTTTTATGTCTTCAATTAAGGACTGAGATCGGGACATTTCCGCGTCCAACAGGTCATCGCTTTTGTCTAACAGTTTTTGAGTATGTTCCATAGCTTTCTGTTGTTCAGTTGCCATTTTAGCAAGTGTTTTGTAGCTAGGTTTGGATTCACAATCAGAGTCATCTTCACTTGATGTTTGAAAGTAAGCATCACGTGATTTTACCTTGGCACCACGTGCCATGAAGCAGTAGGTGGGAGCAGAGTCGTCCTTGTCATTAGCATCAGTGTTGGTGACAGGGCCATTGTCTTTAGTGTTGAAGATGGACTTGGCAACGTAGGCTGTAGCTAGAGCCAGACTTGCAACGCTAGAGTCGGACTCCTCCTCAGACTCCACCTCCGCCTCCTCAGAAGCAGACTCCTCCTCTGAATCCATCTCCTTGCCAACAAAAGCACGAGCCTTGCCAGATGAGCTGTTCTTGTGTGATGAAGACTTGGACGAAGACTTGGAAGAAGACTTTGAGGATTTCTTCTTCTTCTTGTCATCAGAATCATATTCCTTGCTCTTCTTCTTCTTCTTGTTCTCATTGTCCCACTATGGACACTCAGAGATGTAGTGTCCAGGTTTCTTGCACTTGTGATATGTTCTCTTCTTGTAATCATGAGTGGAAGCTTCATCATTTCTAGAGCCGGATCGTGAAGACTTTCTGAAGCCCTTCTTCTTAGTGAACTTCTGGAACTTCTTCACAAGCATAGCAAGCTCCTTTCCAATGTCTTCAGGATCACCAGAACTACAGTCAGATTCTTCTTCAGATGAGAAAACAACTTTTGCCTTCAAAGCGTGAGTTCGGCCATGGTTTGGACCATAGATGTCTCTTTTCTCAGATAGCTGGAACTCATGTGTGTTGAGCCTCTCAAGTATGTCAGACGGATCGAGTGTCTTGAAGTCAGGGCGTTCTTGTATCATCAAGGCAAGGGTGTCGAACGAGCTGTCAAGTGATCTCAGGAGTGTCTTGACGATTTCATGCTTGGTGATCTCAGTGGCGCCGAGAGCACGAAGCTCATTTGTGATGTCAGTGAGGCGATCAAACGTGAGCTGGACATTCTCATTGTCGTTTCTCTTGAAGCGGTTAAAGAGGTTGCGAAGAACACTGATCCTTTGATCTTTGTGGGTTGAGACGCCTTCATTGACCTTGGAGAGCCAGCCCCAGACTAGCTTCGATGTTTCCAGAGCACTCACACGGCCATACTGCCCTTTGCTCAGATGACCACAGATGATGTTCTTGCAGTAGAATCCAGTTGAATGAACTTCTTGACATCAGCAGGGGTGACACCTTCACCAGTCTTGGGAACACCATTCTTGACGACATACCAGAGGTCGACATCAATGGCTTCAAGATGCATGCTCATCTTATTCTTCTAATAGGGATATTCAGTTCCATCGAAGACGGGGCACGCAGCGGAGACTTTGATTATCCCTGTAGTCGACATAGCTAAACTCCAGGTGGTTAAACCGAATCACACAGAACAAGGGAGTACCTCGCTCTAATACCAATTGAAAGTTCTAGTTATCGACTAGAGGGGGGTGAATAGGCGATTTTTATGAACGTCTTCAAAACATGGGAGTTTTGAAGACAAACGATAGAAATGAACCTATTGACATGCAGCGGAAGGTAGACTACACTAGGCAAGCCATAGTCAGGTATTCAATGAAGTGAAAGCACGAAGACTAATAGCAGCTAGGTAGTGATGATCAGGATGGAAGATAGTATGAAGCCAAACAACAATAGAAGTCACACAGTGAAGTCAAACAGGTAACACAGGCAGGCAATGACTTCACGAAGAAAAACTGTAAATAAATAGAGGGAGAAGATAGAACCAGTCACTTGATGAGGACAAGGATTTTTTGGACCAGTTCTAGTTGCTATGACAACTGTACGTCTGGTTAGGGAGGCTGAGATTTAACTCAGAAGACCGTGTCTTCACCATATTCCCCTTGAGCTAAGGACACCCAGTCCTCGCCCAATCACTCTGGTAAGTCTTCAAGGTAGACTTCCAAACCTTCACAGACTTTGTTCACCGGCGATCCACAATGACACTTGGATGCTCAGAACGCGACGCCTAACCGGCTGGAGGATTCATAGTCCTCAAGTGTAACAAGTCTTCAGGTCACGCGGATAGAAAGACTTCGGTGATGCCTAACACTCTTGGGCTCTGGGTGTTTGGTCTTTGTCCTTGCAAGGATTTCTCTCTCTCAAAAGCTTCGGAGGTGGGTTGCTCTCAAACGACAAAAGCCGTGCACTAACTCTGAACAGCCACCAATTTATGGTGTAGGGGGTGGGCTATTTATAGCCACAAGGCAACCCGACCTGATTTTTCCATAATGACCCTGGGTCACTAAGGAACTGACACGTGTTCCAACGGTCAGATTTCAAACACACGCGGCAGCTTGACTTGGGCTACAAGTAAAGCTGACTCATCCAGCTCTGGATAAGATTTGCTCTCATTGTCTTCACTCAAAGACATAGGATTTGGTTGAGCATCACTTCAGTCACTCTGACTTTGTTCACTGGGACCCCACTTAACAGTACGGTGGTTCCTATGACTCAACAAAGAAGAAAAGGAAACAACAAAACAACCAAGTCTTCGCGCTCCATAGTCTTCACACGATGTCTTCTCATGTCATAGTCTTCAATGTGAATATCTTCACATACCACCATTGTCTTCAATGTCTTCATACATTTTTAGGGGTCATCTTCGGTAGGTAAACCGACTCAAGGAGGGACTACTACTTGTGTTATCCTGCAATTCTCACAAACACATTAGTCCCTCAACCAGGTTTGTCGTCAATACTCCAAAACCAACTAGGGGTGGCACTAGATGCACTTACAGGGTGGACCAGTGCTTGGGTGCTGTCCTTACTTGGACAAGCCTCCCACTTATGATTAACCCCTCTCGCAAGCATCCACAACTACGAAATAAGAATTAAGGTAAAACTAACCATAGCATGAAACATGTGGATCCAAATCAGCCCCTTACAAAACAACGCATAAACTAGGGTTTAAGCTTTTGTCACTCTAGCAACCCATCATCTACTTCTTACTTCCCAATGCCTTCCCCTAGGCCCAAATCATGGTGAAGTGTCATGTCATCGACGTTCACATAACACCACTAGAGGAAACAACAACATACATCTCATCAAAATATTGAACGATACCAAATTCACATGATTACTTATAAGAAGACTTCTCCCATGTCCTTAGGAACAAACGTAACTACTCACAAAGCATATTCATGTTCATAATCATAGGGGTATTGAATAGAATTAAGGATCTGAACATATGATCTTCCACCGAATAAACCAACTAGCATCAACTATAAGGAGTAATCAACACTACTAGCAACCCACAGGTACCAATCTGAGGTTTTGAGACAAAGATCGGATACAAGAGATGAACTAGGATTTGAGAGGAGATGGTGCTGGTGAAGATGTTGATGGAGATTAACCCCCTTTCATTGAGAGGATCGTTGGTGATGATGATGGCTTCAATTTCCCCCTCCAGGAGGGAAGTTTCCCCGGCAGAATAGGTCCGCCGGAGCCCTAGATTGCTTCTGCCCAGGTTCCGCCTCGAGACGGTGGTGCTTCGTCCCAAAAGTTCTCTTATGATTTTTTTTCCAGGTCAAAACCTTCCATATAGCAGAAGATGGGCACCGAAACCCTGCTAGGGGGCCCGCAAGCCATAGGGGCGCGTCTAGGGGTAGGGCGCGCCCCCAGGCTTGTGGCCTCCTGGTGTGTCCCCTATGGTATTTTCTACGCCCAATATTTTTTATATATTCCAAAATAATTCTCCGTAAATTTTTAGGACTTTTGGAGTTGTGCAGAATAGGTCTCTCAGATTTACTCCTTTCCGGTCGAGAATTCCAACTGTCGCATTCTCCCTCTTCATGTAATTCTTATAAAATAAGAGAGAAAAGGCATAAGTATTGTACCATAATGTGTAATATCATCCCATAATGCAATAAATATCAATATAAAAGAATGATGAAAAATGGACGTATCAACTCCCCCAAGCTTAGACCTTGCTTGTCCTCAAGCGAAAGCCGAAATCAATAAATATTTCTACATGTTTAAAGATAGAGGTGTCGATAAAATAAAATACGGACATGAGGGCATCACGATCATTTTTAGAAAAGCAACATATATTGTCATATAATCTCTTATTCCAAAGTAATAATTCATTCACAAGATAAAGTATGAATCATAAACTTTTATTGAAAACTAACAAACTATGATCTCAGTCATTGAAGCAATTGCAATTTATCATAATATTGGAAAGAGTCAATGTAAGAGCTTTTTGTATAGCATGTCCACATACTCAACCATCTTTAATATTTCACAATTGCTAACACCCACGCGATACTTATGAGTTCAAAGCCTCAATCAGACACAGAGAAAGATAGGGGCTTATAATTTTGCCTCCCAACCTTTTACCTAAAGGGTAATGTCAACAATAATACTTTATGATAACCTACATCCGAGTGGATATACATATCTGGATCTTTGTCCAACACATAGTGCTTGCTGAAAAGAAAAGGTGTAAAAAGGAAAGGTGAAGATCACCATGACGCTTGTATAAGGGTAGAAGGTAAAAGTAAAAGATAGGCCATTCACAGAGGGAAGCAGAGGTTG
The DNA here is from genome assembly GCF_018294505.1 of Triticum aestivum. Classification (NCBI taxonomy): domain Eukaryota; kingdom Viridiplantae; phylum Streptophyta; class Magnoliopsida; order Poales; family Poaceae; genus Triticum; species Triticum aestivum. Next base: position 258,358,585 of record NC_057811.1, read on the forward strand.
TCATGCGCTTTTATGGTTGGATGGACAAAATCTTAATGCAAAAGAACGTCACTTTATATTGCCGCTTGTGATAAAGAACTTTATTATGCAGTCCGTCGCTTTTATTTCTTCCATATCACAAGTTCGTATAAAGCATATTTTCTCCACACTAAAAGATCATACATATTTAGAGAGCAATTTTTATTTCTTGCACCAATGACAACTTACTTGAAAGATCTTACTCAATCCATAGGAAGGTATAGTGGACTCTCATCGCAAAACTTGTTTAAGGGATGTTTGGATGCACAAGTAGTATTTCTACTTGGTGTGAAAGATTTGGCTAGCAAGGGGTGAGAAGCAAGCTCAACATGTTGGAGGATCCATGACAATATAACTTCTATTCGGATATAATAAAACTTAACTCATTATGTTGTCTTCCTTGTCCAACATCAACTCTTTAGAATTTAATATTTTAATGAATTCTCACAATCATGAAAGATGTCCAAGATAGTATATTTATATGTGAAACCTATCCTCCTTTATTACTTCCTATTAATTGCAACAATGACCAAAACTATGTTTGTCAACTCTCAACAAATTTTATTCATCATACTCTTTATATGTGAAGTCATCACTCTCCATAAGATCATATGATCCTTTTATTCTTTTTTTTCTCAAGAACATAGCAAGAAAGCAAAGCCCTCAACTCAATACTACTCGTTATTATATAACTCATGGACTCGATTACATAGGTAGAACTCAAAGCAAAACTCAAAGCTAGATCGTACTCAAACTTTTATTCTACTAGATCAAGATATAACCAAAAGGATCGAACTAAGAAAAACGATAAAGGTAAAGGTGTGATGGTGATACGATACCGGGGCACCTCCCCCAAGCTTGGAAGTTGCCAAGGGGAGTAACCATACCCATGTATTTAGAGCTCTTTCTTTGGAGGTGGTGATGATGGAGTTGATGATGTTGTAGGCTTGTCCTCCATCTTCTAGGGCATAGGCCCACCATCATAGAAAGATGAACGACTCTCTGGGATCCTCAAATCTGCAGCCAAACTCATCCTCTTAAATTTATATTCATACTCATAGTTTTGGTTTTGCAGGTCATAGATCTGGGCTTGAAGATGGCCTCTCTGATGTTCTTGGCGTCCAATTTGTGGTCACGGGTAAATTCCACGATCATGGAGTGATTGGGTTTGAGTCCGCATTCCACCATTCCACGCTTCCAGTCTTCTTTGTCCCTTGAACATCGCAGATGTGCAGCACCCCCTCATGAATCTCGATGGTTTGAGGGTGTTGTAGCACCTCCGCAAGGTAGGGGTTGATGACCTTCTCAAAAAAACGTGTCCTTGGGGGCGCTTGGAGATGTCATGGTGATCTTGATCTGTCAAAAAACAGCTCAAAACAAGAACAGAGGATTTTGTCGGGGTGCGGTGGTAAAATCCTTCGGGAGATTATATAATGAATTTTTACCAACAAAAAGAAGTGTTGCGCAGGAAAACGGAGTCCGGAGGGCACACGAGGTGGCCACAAGCTAGGGAGGCGCGCCCAGGGGGTAGGGCGCGCCCCCAGGGCTTGTCGCCTCCTCGTGTACTTTTCAGACTACTTTTTATTTTCCTAATTTTTAAAATATTCCAAAACAAAGAAAAATTGCCATTAGAAAAGTTTTGGAGCCGGTTTACTTACCGTACCACATACCTATTCCTTTTCGGAGTCTGAAATGTTCTGGTATGTTTCCCTTATGTACTCCTCCGATGTTATGGTATTAATAATATTGGTTCCAACATTTATGGGAGTACCTGAGATATAATGTTTGATTCTTTGCCTGTTTACCACCTTCGGGTTAGTGCCTTCGGCGTTGTTGATCTTGATGACACCGGAACGATAAACCTCCTTAATAATGTAAGGACCTTCCCATTTAGAGATAAGCTTTCCTGCAAAAAATCTTAAAGAAAGTTGTATAGCAAGACATGGTCACCTACATTAAATTCACACTTTTGTATCCTTTTGTCATGCCATCTTTTAACTTTTTCCTTAAACAACTTGGCATGTCCATAGGCTTGGGTTCCCCTTCATCAAGTGAGCTAATGGCAAATAACCTCTTCTCACCGGCAAGTTTGAAATCATAATTGAGCTCTTTAATTGCCCAATAAGCTTTATGTTCTAGTTCAAGAGGTAAGTGACATGCTTTTCCGTAAACCATTTTATACGGAGACATAACCATAGGATTTTTGTAAGCAGTTCTGTAAGCCCATGATGCATCATCAAGTTTCTTATACCAATTCTTTCTAGATCTATTAACAGTCTTTTGCAAGATCAATTTAATTTCTCTATTGCTCAGTTCTACTTGACCACTAGTCCGAGTATGATAAGAAGATGCAATTCTATGGTTGACATCATATTCAGCAAGCAGCTTACGGAAAGCACCATGAATGAAGTGTGAACCACCATCAGTCATCAAATATCTAGGGACTCCTCGGAAAAATAACTTCTTGAAGCATTTTAATAGAAGTGTTATGATCAGCACTACTAGTTGGAATAGCTTCTACCCACTTAGTAACGTAATCAACAGCAACTAAAATATGTGTATACCCGTTAGAGGAAGGAAAAGGTCCCATATAATCAAAGCCCCAAGCATCAAATGGTCCAGTAACAAGTGAATAATTCATAGGCATTTCCTGACGTCTACTGATATTACCAATTCTTTGACATTCATCACAAGACAAGACAATCTTACGAGCATCCTTGAAGAGAGTAGGCCAATAAAACCCAGATTGTAATACCTTGTGTGCAGTTCTATCTCCAGCATGGTGTCCTCCGTAGGCTTCGAAGTGACACTTGCGTAGGATCGGTTCCTGTTCATGCTCAGGTACACAACATCTAATAACACCATCTACTCCTTCTTTATAAAGGTGTGGGTCATCCCAGAAGTAATGTCTTAAATCATAGAAAAACTTTTTCTTTTGCTGGTATGTGAATCTAGGTGGTATAAATTTAGCAACAATGAAATTAGCATAATCAGCATACCATGGAGCATTATGAGAAGCATTTATGATAGCTAATTGTTCATCGGGAAAACTATCATCAATAGGTATTGGGTCATAAAGAATATTTTCTAACCTAGACAAGTGGTCTGCTATGGGGTTCTCAGCTCCCTTTCTATGAATAATATGCAAATCAAATTCTGGTAGCAAGAGAACCCATCTAATAAGTCTATGTTTAGCATCTTTATTTGCCATAAGGTATTTAATAGCAACAGGATCGGTGTGAATAGTTACTTTGGAATCAAGAATATAAGATCTGAACTTATCACAAGCAAATACAACTGCTAAAAATTCTTTTTCAGTAGTAGCATAATTTCTTTGGGCACTGTCTAGAGTTTTACTAGCATAATGAGTAACATTTAATTTCTTATCAACTCTTTGTCCTAGGACAAGCCCTACAGCTTAATCACTAGCATCACACTGATTTCAAAGGGTAGGTTCCAATCAGGTGGTTGAACAATAGGTGTAGAAATCAAGGCTTTCTTAAGTATTTCAAAGGCTTCTACACAATAATCATAAAAAATAAATGGAAAATATTTTTGCAAAAGAGTGGTAAGAGGCCTAGAAACTTTAGAGAAGTATTTAGTAAACCTCCTATAGAAACCGGCATGACCAAGGAAACTTCTTCTACCTTTGATATCTTTAGGACACGACATTTTGTCAATAGCATCAACTTTAGCTTTATCAACTTCAATACCTTTTTCAGAGATTTTATGCCCCAAGATAATACCTTCACTGACCATAAAGTGGCACTTCTCCCAATTCAAGACAAGATTAGTTTCTTCGCATCTCTGCAAAACTCGATCAAGGTTGCTTAATAAATCATCAAAAGAAGTTCCGTAAACAAAGAAATCATCCATGGAAACCTCAACAATCTTTTCACAAAAGTCAGAGAATATAATAGTCATACATCTTTGAAAGGTGGCAGGTGCATTACATAAACCAAAAGGCATATGTCCATAAGCAAAGGTACCGAAAGGGCAAGTAAAAGTAGTCTTTTCTTGATCCTCTTGTGACATAGGTATTTGAGAAAACCAGAATAACCATCTAGAAAGCAAAAGTGTGTATGTTTGGATAGTCTTTCTAGCATTTGATCAATAAATGGTAGAGGGTAATGATCTTTCTTAGTATCTTTATTTTATTTGCGAAAATCAATTACCATTCTATAACCTGTAACAACTTTGTGGGATCAATTCGTTCTTATCATTAGGAACAACAGTAATACCTCCCTTTTTAGGGACACAATGAACGGGACTCACCCACCTACTATCAGCAATAGGATACACTATACCTACTTCCAGAAGCTTTAATATTTCATTTCTTACCACTTCTTTCATCTTGGGATTTAACCGTCGTTGGTGATCAACAACCAGTTTAGCATCAGGCTCCATATTAATTTTTTGCTGACATAGAGTGGGACTAATGCCCTTAAGATCCTCAAGAGTATATCCAATAACAGCATGGTGCTTCTTCAGAGTTTTCAACAATTTCTTTTCTTCATGCTCTGAAAGGTTAGCACTAAAAATAACAGGATATATCTTGTTTTTCATCAAGATAAGCATATTTCAAAGTATCAGGTAATTGTTTACGATCAAACACTGGATCACTCTTGGGTGGTATTGGATCTCCAAGAGTCTCAACAGGCAAATTGTGTTTCAAAACAGGCATCTGTTTAAAGAATATCTCACCTAGTTCTCTTCTTTCATTCATAAACATATCATTTTCATGGTCTAGCAAATATTGTTCTAAGGGATCGGTAGGAGGCACGACAATAGAAGCAAGACCAATAATTTCATCTTTACTAGGAAATTCTTTATCATGGGGTTGTCTATGAAATTTGGAGAAATTAAACTCATGAGACACACCCCCAAAACTTACATTAGCATTTTATTTCCCACAATCTATCTTAGCATTGATAGTGTTCAAGAAAGGTCTACCAAATATAATGGGAGAAAAAATCATCTTGTGGGGAAACAAGAACAAGAAAATTAGTACGTTATTTTATTTTCCCACACAAGACTTCAACATCTCTAACAATCCCAATTGGTGATATAGGATCTCCTATTAGCAATCTTAATAGTAACATCAATATCTTCTATGTCAGCAGGTGCAATATCATTCATAATTTCTTGGTATAAAGTAAAGGGAATTGCACTCACACTAGCACCCACATCACATAAGCCATGATAACAATTATCTCTATTTTAAAAGAAACAACAAGCATGCCAACAAAAGGTCTATGTTTATCTTTATTATCGGGTCTAGCAATTCTAGCAGCTTCATCACAAAAGTAAATAACATGCCCATCAATATTATCGACCAAAAGATCTTTAACCATAGCAATACTAGCTCCAACATTAATTTGTTCAGGGGTGTAGGTGTTCTAGTATAACTCTTACGAACCACAACTGAAGCTTTAGCATGATCCTTTATCCTAACTGGAAAAGGTGGTTTCTCAATGTAAGCAGTAGGAATAACAGGATCAACATTATTAGTAATAGTTTCTTCTTCAACTTTAATAGGTTCTACTAGTTTTAGTTCAATGGGAGGATGGTATTTAAACCACTTCTCCTTTGGGAGATAAACATGAGTAGCAAATGATTCACAGAAACAAGCTACTATCTCAGAGTGAGGTCCATATTTAGTGCTAAATTCACGAAAAGCATCGGTATCCATGAAAGATTTAACACAATCAAACTTAAGGTTTATACCTGACTCCTTACCTTCGTCGAGTTCCCAATCTTTAGGGTTGCGTTTAATTCTTTCCAATAAATCTCATTTCAATTCAATAGTCTTCTTCATAAAAGAACCACACTACTAGGGAAATGCTTATACACAGGAGCTTAGTAGTAGCGCTTTTTATAAGAAAGCGCTGCTGCTAAAGAACGGTAGCGCTTGTCACCGAGGAGCGCTGCTAATATCCATCTAGCAGTAGCATTTTTTTATAAAAAACGCTACTACTATAGTTTCCAATGGTTTGCATGGCAGTGTAGGTATACTAGTAGCGCTCTTAATTAAAAAGCGCTACTACTATTGTACATAGCAATAGCGTTGTCCTCTGTTGAGCGCTACTGCTAAATAGCAGTAGCGGTTGTTTCTAAAGAGCGCTACTACTACGCTCACCTTATCCACCCCGCGCGCGTCCCTCACTCTCCCTCACACACTCACTCGCCACACGTCGCCTATCGTCGCCCGCCGTCGCTGCCGACTCCCCCAAGGTATCTGCCTCCCTCCCTCCCCCTCCCTCCCCCCTCCTCTCGTCACCCTCCCATCCCTCCCTCCCTCCTCCTCCTCCTCTCGCCGCCCTCCTCTCTCCATCCTCCCACGGCCCTCCTCTCTCCTCCTCTCTGCCGGCGCCCCCCTTCGATCCTTCTCCTCCCTCTTCTGCTCTCTCCTCCTCCTCCCTCCTCCTTCCCCTCCTCCTCCATCCTCCTCCTCCTCCTTCCTCCTCCTCCTGGCCTCCTCCCACCTCCTCCTCCCCCTTTCTGTAAATAGGTTTTAGTATTTGTTAAATGTAGGTTTTTAGTATATTTTGTTTTTAGAAAATTTGAATAAGTAATTTGAAAAGAATAAGTAAATGTAGGTCTTTTGAATAGAATAGGAAATTTTTAGAAATTTTGAATAAGTAAATTTGAATAGAGTAAAATATGAAATTGAAAAAAATAAGTAAATGTAGGTCTTTTGAATAGAATAGGACATTTTTAGAAAATTTGAATAAGTAAATTTGAATAGAATAAAATATGAAATTAAAGAAAATAAGTAAATTTAGGTCTTTTGAATAGAATAGGGAATTTTTAGAAACTTTCAATGAGTAAATTTGAATAGAATAAAATATGAAATTTAAAAAAAAAGTAAATGTAGGTCTTTTGAATAGAATAGGGAAATTTTTAGAAAATTTTGATAAGTAAATTTGAATGGAATAGGAAATTATAAGTAAATTTGAATAGAATAATTTAATGTAGCTTACGGAGTTTCACTAAGTCCTAAGATGATGATAATAATGTTTTTGTTTATATTTTGTTTTTGCAGAAATCAAGGAGCCCCTGCATCATCCCCACCGTCGTCCAGTTCACCGACCCCCTCCCACTTTGATCGAGGTGAGACCAGCCACCCCATGTTGTTAATTTAATTTAGGTATTTTAGGTGTTTAATCTTAGAACAATGTAGTATGAACCCTAGTTATGATCGAATCATGTTCAAAATGTAGGTTTTTAATTAGGTGTAGTTAATAGAATTTAGGTGTTTTAGGTGTCACATTTGTTGTTATTTTTTTAGTTAAAGCAATTATTCCCGCATCGACGTTGATGATGCCTATCCCGCATCCTCGTCGTCGACTCGGCGGAGGAGGCCTGGCCTTGGTGAGGAGCCATGTCCGGGACTGGGCTCCGCCGGGCTAGTACTGGGAGGTGCTACCTTCCGGGGGTGCATCTTGGTGAGGAGCCAGCCCGTCATTGACACGAACCTTCTTTGGTGGCGGTCGCGTGGGCCAGTGACGGTGCGGAGGCTTGAGGACCCCGCGGAGGTGGTACGTCACCGTGTCAGCGAGGAGGACGAGCACGTCCGTTGCTACATGGTTGCGTTGGAGGGCAGGTTCTCCAATACCTGGGAGGTTCTTCAGGGATCTCACTGTACATATGATCCTGTGATGGTTCCTTCTCTTTGGGTGTCCACCGCCCGCGCCGATACCCGTCATTCGCTAGGGTTTTAGCTGTATTAGTGATGTTATATGTATAATACTATTCGAGATCTATTAGTGATAATATTCGACGATGTACGGACGAAAGAGATGATTTAGTTTTGCTTATTGAATGAGTGCTAATTTGAATACTAATTTATTTTACGATTTGGTTTTGCTTGTTGAATGCTCAAATTGGAAAACTACTCCATCAAGTTTGAATGCTCATATGATGTAGATATAAACATGTATATCTTGTGTTGCTCAAATAGGATATGTGCTTGCCCAAGTGGTCAACCATGTTTGTAGGTTACACCTCCTATAGTGGCCTATGTTTTGCCGGAGTGTTGATTAATTTCCGTTCCGGAAAATTTCAGGCACTCGATATGTCCTTTTTAGCAAAGGTCATGCCGGATTTTTTCGTGAATTCTGGCATGACTTGTGCTAGAATATGTAGGAAATATCGAGTGGCCTGGATTTTCTAGAAAATAATTAAATGACATTTTGGGTTGACTTTAAGTCTGTCAAGGCTCCATCATCGAAGGTTGAAAAATCAGTGAGGGAGTGTATCCACCATATATGAGAGAGGACGAAGAAGCCCGACTGTTGTCGTGGGGTTCGTTTCTCCTTCTTCTCCGGGTGCTAGACAGTTATGCACTAGGGGAAGGAGAGGTAATGACCATCACCGACAGTCGCAAATGTCAGAGAGGAATCAGTGAGTGAGAGTCTCCACCACATATGAGAGGACGAAAAATCCCGACTGTTGTCGTGGGGGTCGCTTCTCCTTCGTTCCCGTGTGCTAGACATTTTGGTGTAATGCACTCGGGGACAAAAGGAGGAGCGATCATCACCAACAGTCGAATGTATACACCACGCGAGCTGAGAGTTTTCAAGAAAAAGACTTGGCAGACCGATAGTCAACCCATGATGAATAATAATGATCTAATTTAGTTTTTGTAGTACATATATTGAATTGTACAAGTTTAATTTTTGAATTCTGAACCTAGGAAATGTCGTTATCGGACGACGAAAGTCTCCCGGGGGAGTGCGACTGGTGCGACGACGACCGGGGTCAGTGCGACAGGCCTCACCTGGACGAAGGTCGACGCTTCAGCATTAAGCTCCAGGAGACCTTCGATGTTGAAACGGTACGCAACGACGACAAGTGTTTTTTCATAATTAAGCATGACTTCAACTATTTCAACGTGTAATTTTCATACTTTACAATTCGAGTAGCTTGTCCCATGCCATGCAAGACGTTATGTCTTGGAGAGGATGGATTTTGAAGACCATGAAAATTTTGAAACAAAGAAAATTCACCTAAGGACCCATCATGGTATGGATTTCGAAGTAAATCTGTACAATTCTGAGAGCGTAACCCATTTTGCTTGCACAAATTGGGAAGCACTTTGCAAGATGTATGGTTTTATGAGGGTATGCTTGTCACCATGGATCTTGGTGATCCTGACATCCACCAAGATAATATGGACATTTGGGTCCTTGTTGATACGCTTCCAATTCTACCGCTATGTGAGTTTCTCAAACATAGTTATTAACTAATTCATATTGTTTATTTCAAAATAGTTGACAACTTATTTTCATTCTTCAAACAATGTGCGGAAGATGGTAGACAGAACCTACTACACTGATGGCTCTGAGTTAACTTATCAGGAGAAAAATCATCTGGTCGCATTTTGTACTGATCTTGAGAATGACAATAACTATTATAAAACTCCTCCACATTATGGTCAATATGTGCCACTAGTGCACGTGTTGAACTACGGTAACATCCATGGAGATGCCATGGTAAGATTGTTTACTATTACGACATCCGTGCATCTTTTGCATAAATTCTTTTAAAACTTAACTACATGGCTAACTACAAAGTTATTACTATGTTTTTCAACAGAAAATCCTGAAGGATTGTGTGCCTCATCTGATGTATCAGAATGGTCGCCTTGATGTTTTGAACATACAGCCAGGTCATCCTACGAATCACACCTGTCCATATCGGATTTCTAAAACCAGTGAAGACATGAAAATCAAAGAATGGAAAAAATGTATGGACAGTCGTAAGGAGGTTTGGAAGCAACATTGTGCGAAAGGCAAGAATTGCAGACAGGATAATCTCCATTCTCCATAATGGAGAGTCAGGGCCTATCTTCTTTTATGCTATTTTACCTTGGAAAAGGTAGTAGGTCCTAGTTAATAATACTCATGATCATGTGCTAAGAACAACTAAGTAGGATTGGTTAGATGACTATGATGATGATGTGGTATCGAGTAGAAGTTGTATGATTGATGATGATGAGTATGACTTGTTATTATGATACCAATGATGAGTTATTCATTATTATGATCGATGATGCATGATGCTAAGTTGTTATATGAGCATGATGAGTTATTATATATATCAGTAAGTGAAATGAACATGGATTAGATTCAAGTGGGGGCAACATGTGGTGCACATCGAAAGTACTACTAATCCAAACTAGATCAACTTTGGATTAGAGTAGTACTTTCGACATGCACCACATGTTGCCTCCACTTGAATCTACTCCACATTCATTTCACCCAATGTTATATATAATAACTAATCATGGTCTAAAATCAATTGATGAAAGTACTGTATATAAAACCACAACGAAAATAAGCTGTATTTTTAAAAATACAGGAAAAGTTAGCAGCAACGCTTTTCAGAAGAAATGCTACTACTACTTACTACTAGCAGTAGCGCTGACCCAAAGAAAACACTACTGCTAACTAGGTATAGCAGTAGCGCTCCCTTCCCAGCGCTACTGCTACTAGTTAACTGTAGTGCATTAGTGGTAGCGCTCGTAAAAACGCTACTACTAGGGAACCCTAGTAGTGCCTGTATAAGACGTATCGAGCATGGATTGATCAGCGCTACTGCTAACTAGGTATAGCAGTAGCGCTCCCTTCCCAGCGCTACTGCTACTAGTTAACTGTAGTGCATTAGTGGTAGCGCTCGTAAAAGCGCTACTACTAGGGTTTTCCCTAGTAGTGCCAGTATAAGACGTATCGAGCATGGATTGATCATTACGAGAAAGCCAAGCATAAAAATTCTGAATAATAATTTCTCTTGAGAGCTCATGATTGGGGCATGAATATAACATTGACTTAAGGCTCCCCCAAGCTTGACTGATACTTTCTCCTTCACGAGGCCAAAAAATATATATATATATATATATATAATTCCGATCACGATGAACCAGATGCATAGGATAAAACTTCTGATTGAATTCCAATTTCAATCGGTTGTAGTTCTGAGATCCAATATCATCACATAGCCTATACCATGTCAATGCCTTTCCCTTAAAATATAAAGGGAAAACCTTCTTCTTGACATCATCCTCGAGAAAACCTGCAAGCTTAAATAATCCACAAACTTCATCCACATAGATTAGATGCATATCAGGATGTAGCGTGTCCATCTCCTGCATAAGGATTAGCTAGCAGTTTCTCTATCATACCCGAAGGAATTTCATAATAAATATTTTTAGTAGGCTCAGTAGGTTGAGGAGCAACTTCTTTCTCTACCAGTCGAGGTGAAGATACCCCAAACAAGCCCCTCAAAGGATTATTTTCCATAGTGACAAGTGACAGTAAATTTCAGCATGTAATATAAATGTTTCCTTACCAAATTCCACTCACCAAAGGCGCTTCACTTCCTGGCAATGGCGCCAGAAAAGAGTCTTGATGAACCAGGGGATCTATCATAGTCCTTTTGATAAGTAAGAGTGTCGAACCCAACGAGGAGCAGAAGGAAATGACAAGCGGTGTTCAGCAAGGTATTCTCTGCAAGCACTGAAATTATCGGTAACAGATAGTTGTGTGATAAGATAATTCGTAACGGGTAACAAGTAACAAAAAAAACTAAGGTGCAGCAAGGTGGCCCAATCCTTTTTGTAGCAAAGGACAAGCCTGGACGAACTCTTATATAAAGCAAAGCACACCCGAGGACACATGGGAATTATTGTCAAGTTAGTTTTCATCATGCTCATATGATTCACGTTCGTTACTTTGATAATTTGATATGTGGGTGAACCGGTGCTTGGGTGTTGTCCTTACTTGGACAAGCCTCCCACTTATGATTAACCCCTCTCGCAAGCATCCGCAACTACGAAAGAAGAATTAAGATAAATCTAACCATAGCATGAAACATGTGGATCCAAATCAGCCCCTTACGAAGCAACACATAAACTAGGGTTTAAGCTTATGTCACTCTAGCAACCCATCATCTACTTATTACTTCCCAATGCCTTGCCCTAGGCCCAAATCATGGTGAAGTGTCACGTAGTCTACGTTCACATAACAACACTAGAGGAAAGACAACATACATCTCATCAAAATATCGAACGAATACCAAATTCACATGATTACTTATAACAAGACTTCTCACATGTCCTCAGGAAAAAACGTAACTACTCACAAATCATATTCATGTTCATAATCAGAGGGGTATTGAATAGCATTAAGGATCTGAACATATGATCTTCCACCGAATAAACCAACTAGCATCAACTACAAGGAGTAATCAACACTACTAGCAACCCACAGGTACCAATCTGAGGTTTTGAGACAAAGATCAGATACAAGAGATGAACTAGGGTTTGAGAGGAGATGGTTTTGGTTACGATGTTGGTCGAGATTGACCACCTCTTGATGAGAGGATCGCTGGTGATGACGATGGCTTCCATTTCCCCCTATGGAAGTGAAGTTTCCCCAGCAGAATAGCTCCGCGGGAGCCCTAGATTGCTTCTGCCCAGGTTCCGCCTTAAGACGGCGGTGCTTCGTCCCGAAAGCTCTCTTATGATTTATTTTTTCAGGTCAAAACCCTCCATATAGCAGAAGATGGTCACCGAAGGTCTACTAGGGGGCCCACAAGCCACAACGGCACGCCAAGGGGTAGGGCGCGCCCCCAAGGTTTGTGGCCTCCTAGTGGGTCCCCTCTTGTTTTTTCTTCGCCTAATATGTTTTTCATATTCGAAAATAATTCTCCGTAAATTTTCAGGACTTTTGGAGTTGTGCAGAATAGGGCTCTCAGATTTACTCCTTCCGGTCCAGAATTCCAGTTGCTGGCATTCTCCCTCTTCATGTAAATCTAGTAAAATAAGAGAGAAAAGGCATAAGTATTGTACCATAATGTGTAATAACAGCCCATAATGCAATAAATATCAATATAAAAGCATGATGCAAAATGGACGTATCAAGGAGCAACCTGTGCAACCTTGGAGCACTGGGTCTGAGACATTTTTTACTTTGTCGTCGGTGGCAGACGGCAAAGGCGAGTGGTTCTTTGTCATCTGCTAGCTGACGACAAAGACCGGGAAGGAGTAACGTTAACCACTGGTCTACTTACGTCAGGAAGCAGACGACAAAGGAGAGGGCACGTTTGTTGTCAGCCGGCGGACGACAAAGTCTCCCGTTAGCCACCTAACGTGGCTAATGTCTATTCTTTACGCTCCACTCTATTTGTCGTCTGCTTGGCTAGGAAAGCTAGCGACAAAGGTCTTTGTCGTCTGCCGTGCGGAAACAAACGGCAAAGGAGTTCATTACCGTAACTTTCAGTGCCGGAAAAGTTCATCGTCTGTGGCAAACGGCAAAGACCTTTGTCGTCCACTTTTTGGTCCTTTGCCATCTGCCATGGCTGACAGCAAATCAGTTGATTCATGTAGTGCTTATGTGCAGTTCTGTCTCCAGCATGGTGTCCTCCGTATACCTCGGAATGATACTTCCGTAGGATTTGTTCATGTTCATGCTCAGGTACACAATGTCTAATAACACCATCTACTCCTTCTTTATGAAGATGTGGGTCATCCCAAAAGTAATGTCTTAAATCAAAGAAGAATTTTTTATTTTGTTGGTGTGTGAAACTAGGTGGTATATATTTAGCAACAATGTAATTAGCATAGTCTACGTACCAAGGAGTATTACGAGAAGCATTTATAACGGCTAACTGTTCATTGGGAAAACTATCATCAATAGGTAGTGGGCCATCAAGAACATTTTCCATTCTAAACAAATTATTAGCTAAGGGATTCTCAGCTCCCTTTCTATCAATAATATGCAAATCAAATTCTTGTAGCAAAAGAACCCACCTAATGAGTCTACGTTTAACATCTTTATTTTCCATAATATATTTAATAGCATCACGATCGGTGTGAACAATACTTTAGAATCAACAATATAAGATCTAAATTTATCACATGCAAACACAACTACTAAAAATTATTTCTTGGTGGTAGCGTAGTTTCTTTACGCACCGTCTAGAGTTTTACTAGCATAATGGATAACATCCAACTTCTTATCAACTCTTTGTCCTAGAACAGCACCAATAGCATAATCACTAACATCACACATAATTTTAGAAGGCAAGTTCCAATCGGGTGGTTGAACAATAGGTGCAGAGGTTAAGGCTTTCTTAAGTACTAGCAAAATACGCCCGTGCGTTGCAACGGGAGAAAAAAATTAGCTCCCCCTAGTCTAATGGCTCAAGACCACATCATGCTCCATCACTCACATACTCTCTATCTATCTATCTATCTCGTTCAGACATTTCGCAAAGCATCGCCCCTGTTATCGACATGAAATAAAAAGTGTATGGCAGTGCTTAGAAATGACATGTTCACTGTCATTGTAGAAAAATGATTAATTTAAATATATAAATTACCTTGCAAGTTGTGAATTAACATGCAGAGTGAATCGGACAACATAAGATTCAGATGCTTGCAAGTTGAATCCTTGGTGGAAAACATGGCTGAACTCCAATAAAAAAAGATTTAACAATTTTGTAAACATTGACACTGGAAATGATAAAAGTAAGTGCATGGGTAACAACATATGTGAGAATTGCAAAATGCCCCAAAAATCTGTTTAAACAAAACTGTCATGCAAGCTATACATCTAAAATAAATGGGGACTTAATATACGTATACTAATCTAGGGGATAAAATGAAGTTAAGGTATCCTTTCAGTATTGTTTTCAAGAAAAATCCCTTCATAGCTTCACACCAGATTCGTTGAGCTACCTCAAGAGGTCTAAAAAATTGCCACGACCAGAAGACTAACAGTGATAATCTGAACCACCGAGCTAAGCTTACATGCCAGATCGCTCAATCCTGTTGAAGGCAAATTAAGGAGTTAATTGCATTTTAGATTCAAATACAATAGACAGAAATGTAAGACGCATCACTATTATGTGGATTAATAAGTTAATGAATACATGTTAGAATTGCAAGATGATGATGTTGTTCATACCAAATAGTATCCATCGCTACTCATGTGTCTATGAGTTACGGATCATACAGGAAGATACAATATCTTGGTAGTTCGTGTAATGCATAAAGGTAAGTTCAGGTATGATTCTTTCTTGGTGATTGTATCCCCATCAAGTCAAGTTGGTCCTTGTTGAAGCTAGCTGCACCAAGCGTCGCTCTATTACAAGTACACATAAAGTAGAAGGATTTAGATTCTCTACTTTATTGTCTAAAACTAAGAAGGAATAATAAAAATAATATTTGATCAAAGCTGTTGGAACTTCTCTAGCAAATTTCGATGAAGATTATCTACTGTTATTGTCTCATACCAAGAAGGAATAATGAAAATAATATTTGATCAAGGCTGTTGCAACACCTCTAGCAAATTTCCGTGAAGTTCTGCTAAGCTGGTATAACATGAAATCTTACATATATGTATTATAACAGCCAACCATTAATGCACATCTTCAGGAGGCGTAGAGTATAGTACCTGTGACCGCGACAACAATCTTTTTTTGTTGGAACTAATTTTCTTATGGGACCGGCCAAAACTTTTGCCGCGACCTGGCGACAGCGAGCCATTGTTTTTGCTGGAACGAGTTTTTTTGCTGTAAACATACATTTGTTTTGTTGGAAGAAAATATAAATAGAGCATTAACTAATAGCAAGGCTATTGGATCTTGACACCACAATAGTCAATTAAATAAGTAGAAATTCAGCTATTTAAAAACAGAAGCATGTTCTGTTGATCAAATCAGTAGGGTTTTTTTAACTGAAAAGGCCTTTCCATTAAGCAAAAAACTTAGATAAATCATTATTCATGCACCTTGCCAATTAGCACAAATATAGATGCAAATTACCGCAGAGAATTAGAAGACCCAAAAAAACTAACCCACACACGGTGCACTCATACATAAGAGAAGACTCAAGCAGACGATCAAGCCATGCAATTTAAGTTATTAAAATACTAATTAGTTATTGTATCTAGACGGACAATCTTATGTAAAAAGGTTTAAATGATGAGTAGTTTCAAGGAGTATATACATATTTATTTTTTCAAATGGGATATATACAACTATTCTCAGAGTATATACCTATGATACTGGCAATAACGATCAGTGTATCCTCATTGTCCGAAAGGAGTATATGGTGTGTTTTCAATTGATAGTATACTACTTTTCGCAATGGGGTATAGAAGAGAGGGCTATCTTCCATATGATATTTCAGTATCGATCAACAGTATAGGTTTCTTTCTATCTTGTTGTACGTATACTCTGATGAGGAGAAAGTATACACCAAAAAAATTAAGTACTGAACTAAGGGAAACCTATGAGGAGAAGCATGCATGAATCCACTGAGAAAAAGTAAAAGTGGTAAAAAGAAGTATATACCTGAACAAAAGTAGCATATACTGTATTATCTGAAGAAGTAAGAAGAATGAATTTGAAATACTCATGAAATTAAATTGATAGACACGAACAAGTATATACTTGTATATTTAGCTTTCATTTCTGTCACAACAGCTGTTCTTCCTAGATAAAAAATTTGCTACCTTTATCACCTTTGATTGCTACTTACAAAATAGTCAATTAATGCCATCACCATGATATTAGTTTATCTTTTATTAAATTTTTCCTGTCATACAGCAGCTGTTCTTCCTAGATAAAAATGTAGCTAGCTTTATCTCCTTTGATCGCTACTTGTAATTATTGTCTTTCCCGAAGATCATCTTGTAATGACTACATGTGGTATTTCAGGCATTGACTTGTTCAGAGCTTAAAGAGCATATACTAAAGAACATACAAAGTTAATAAGTAGTCTTTGATGACAGATGCAATTGATAACACCGTAGTATGTACCTCAGGTCAGACAAAGTTCCAGCGAACAGTCGAGTACGACCAGACGGATTATCGGCGAAAGTCGTCGGTGTACAGCCACATGATGTCAGAAACTTGAGGCACAATGATAAGCCAAAAAACTGCATATTGGCCCAGAGAGTTAGAACACACAAAAATTATTCAACCTTGCATTAGAATCCAAAGGGTTCAGTGATGTGTCCCTCTTTCTCTGCGCTCTCTATCTCTCTGCTCTCTCTGTTCCTCTCCTATTTCTCATTTTTTTGCTCACCAAAACTAGATCAGTAAGCATTGGAACCCTGTCTCTCCCTCTCTGTTCTCTCTCTCTCTTTCTAGCAGCAGCTCAATCAAGCCCTAAATTGTAGCAATCAACGCCTATCTCTCGAGCAGCAGCGCCCAGCCATTCCTAGAGCAGAAACTCATCACAAACCATCTCGAGGTGTTCTGGCTGGTACCAGTAGCCTGTACCGAAGAGGTACACAGCCTCTTGTGACGTGTGGGGAAATTTGTGTAGCTCGATCAGTTGGTGTATTGCTTGGGGCATTTGTTTTCAACCTGCTTGGTGGGAATGGCGGGGTGAGCTTCTTCAAACACCTCCTCATACTTCGCAGCGGTGATTGTTAGGTTCCGGCTTCTACTGTTACCCTCTTCATCTTCTTCTTTGTTGTCTGTATCATAGAGCAGTTTCCTTCCCGGAGAGTTTGTTATGTTCCTCCTCACCCTGCATTCCGGGGGTTATATCGGTCTTGCTTGGGTCTACTTTCCTACCATCAGTTTCGTTGGTGATTTCAGCAACCTGATTTTCCGAGGCAGATATCCCCTTGACACTCACAAAAATTCCTGCAGGTTGTGAATCAAATGGCGTGATGAGAATGAACGGAAAAAATTGATTATAACATCATATGGTGACCATTCGAAATAGAATCATTCGAAACAAAAAACATCACATGCCGAAGTTAATAAGATCCCAGTTGGTTCATCAATTTAGCAGTGTCAGACCTAATTCACACTACAATGTAACTGGCCTAACACAGTAACATAGAAGTAGCCTTGGTTTGCAGACACACTGCATTATTAAAACGTCAATGCTACACGCTAGCCATAGACCGAATCCAAGATGCTTCCAACACATGGCTTGATTGACCTGCTGCTGGCCGCTGATTGCGTCCAGCAGGAACGTCCCTAAAGCAATTTGGTGACCTGATACATGTTACGCAGACGCAGAAAGACGGAACTGGCCGGGGTATGGAAGGCAAACCCCGGGTCAGAAGAATACAAAATCGATGGTTTGGCTCATCTGCTCCTCCCACAACATAAGTGAGATAGTTAATCAATGAACCAACACTTCAAGGCATCAAAACATGAAACTGTTTCTTCATCTTCTATTCTAAACATGAAACAGGTAGTAAGATGCATCAGTTTAAGGATTCAATTCAACACATATAGAAGAAAAAAAAATAGAAATTGTACTTAACACAAGACACATACAGAGAGTTGCAGGCCAGCAGTGACCTCGATCAGCAGCCAAGATGCATCAGTTACAGAGAGTTGAAGGGAGGCCAAGAAGGAAGGAGGCACGAACCTGGGTCCGCCGGAGACGCGCCGGCGAAGCCCTGCCCGAAACCCTGGCCACGGGGGTGGGGTTGCGAGCAGGCGGTAGAGGACCGGAGCGGAGAATCTGGCCGGAGGGGACGGAGGCGCGGACCGTGGGGAGCTCGGGGGCGTACTGCGCGGCGTCGGAGGTCGCCGGAAGCAGCCGGCGTGGGTGGTGGCGGCGGCGTGGGTGAGAGGGGGAGGAGGCGAGCCCGTGGTCCTCCTGTGGTCGTTTTTTTCTTTACAAACCTACGCGAACCGCGGGCTGAATACTCCATACGACAGGGTGTTTTGTGCAAAAACGAATCGTTTTTTTAGTATTCACTTAAACAGGGACTGCGGGTTGTTTTGTGAAATATAGAAGGGTTTTTTTGCAAAACTTGCTAACGACGTACGGCCAGAAGCACTAGCTGCTTTATTATTAGGGAGAGATTTCAAAAAACTTCTACGAAATCATCATCAAAACAAATGAAATATCTTTTTACATAAGATTAGTAAGAAGCCTAAAATTTTTAGAGAAGTCTTTAGTAAACCTTCTATAGAAACCAGCATGACCAAAAGAACTTCTTATACCTTTTATATCTTTAGGACATGTCATTTTCTCAACTACATCAATTTTAGCTTTATCTACCACAATACCTCGTTAAAAAAATTTATGCCCAAGGACAATACCTTCGTTTACAATAAAGTGGCACTTCTCCCAATTCAGACAAGATTAGTTTCTTCACAACTCTTCACAACTCGATCAAGGTTGCTTAAAGAATCATCAAAAGAAGTCCCATAAACAAAAAATCATCCATGCTCAACAATAATTTCGTAGAAGTCAGAGAATATAGCAATCATACATCTTTAAAAGGTAGCAGGTGCATTGCATAAAACGGAAGGCATACGTCTATAAGCATTAGTTCCAAAAGGGCAAGTAAAAGTTGTTTTCTCTTGATCTTCTTTTGACACGGGTATTTGTGAAAAACCAGAATATCCATCAAGAAAACAAAAGTGTGTATGCTTAGAAAATCTTTCTATGATTTGATTAATAAAACGGCAAGGGGTAATGATATTTTCTAGCGACTTTGTTTAATTTCCTGAAATCAATTTCCATCCTATAACTAGTTACCATTATTTGTGGGATAAGTTCATATTTATCATTAGGAATAACGCTGATGCCTCCTTTTCTTAGGGACACAATGATCAGGACTTACCAATCTACTATCAGCTATGGGATAGATTATACCTGCTTCCAGAAGCTTCAATATTTTAGTTCTTACCACATCCTTCATCTTAGGATTCAATGGTCATTGATGATCAACAACCGGCTTAGCATCGGGCTCCATATTAATCTTATGCTGACATAGAGTGGGACTAATACCCTTAAGATCATCAAGAGTATATCCAATAGTAGCATGGTGCTTCTTCAGAGTTCTTAGTAATCTCTTTTCTTCATGCTCTGAAAGGTTAGCACTAATAATAATAGGATATATTTTCTTTTATCAAGATAAGCATATTTCAGCGTATCAGGGAATTGTTTCAATTCAAACACGGGATCACACTTAGGTGGAAGAGGTCCCCTAGAGTTCCAACATGCAAGTTATGTTTGTGGATAGGTACTTGTTTGAAAAATGTATCATCTATTTCATTTCTTTCATTCATATGCATATCATTTTGATGGTCTAGAAAATATTGTTCTAAAGGGTCGGTAGGAGGAACAACAATAGAAGCAAGACCAGCAATTTCATCTTTACTAGACAATTATTTTTCATGTGGTTATCTATTAAACTTAGAGAAATTGAAGTAATGAGATACATCACCAAATTTAAATCTAATCTTCTCTTTAACACAATCAATTTCAGCATCAACGGTATTCAAGAAAGTTCTACCAAATATAATGGGACAAAAATTATCTTGTTATGAACCTAGTACTAAGAAATCAGTAGGGTATTTTATCTTACCACACAAGACTTCAACATCTCGAATAATACCAAGTGGTGTAATGGTATCTCTATTTGCTAGCTTAATAGTGACATCAATATCTTCAATCTCAACAGGTGCAATACCATTCACAATTTCTTGATATAGAGTAAACGGAATAGCACTAACACTAGCACCCATATCACATAAACCATGATAACAATGATCTTCAATTTTAATAGAAACAATAGGCATGCCCACTATGGGTTATCTAGCTTATCACGTTTATTTCTAACAAGTTTAGCAATTCTAGAAGCAGCATCGCAAAATATAAATAACATGCCCATCAATATTATCAACCAAGAGATCTTTAACCGTTGCAATATTAGGTTCAACCTTAATTTGTTCAGAGGGTCTAAGTGTTCTAATATTAATTGGGATAATTAGATTTATGCCCCTAGTTGTGTCCCACTCGTCTGTTTTACCCCTAATTCCCTAAAGTCACCGGTTCTGTCCAAATCACTTTGCTCCTCTTATGCTTTTGCCCTTTGACCGTTTGACCGCCAGTTTGAAAACTTCATAACTAATTCATACTAAATAAGAAAAATGCAAATGAGATACCAAAATGTTCAGAAAAAGATCACCTATATGTCAGTGTCATTTGCATTTCATGAAAAAAGTGTTGGAAAGTGCCCATCCGAGTTTTAGCTCTTATGCTACCACCATGAATAGTAAAAACTAAAGAAGTTCAAAAAAATTAAAAAATAATTTGGTGGCAAAGAATGACAAATGTTTTAAGTGCCTGCCAAGTTTCATCAGGGAATAACATTCGTGGGTGCCGCGGCAAAAAAAACAATCAACAATCCAAAATAGATTTTTTTTGCCACGACTTCCACGAATGTCGTTCCCTAATGAAACTTGGCAAGCACTTAAAACACTTGTCGTTCTATGCCACCTTTTTTTAATTTTTTTGAATTTTTTAGAGTTTACTATTCATGGTGGTATCAAAAGCGCTAAAACTCGGATGTGCACTTTCCAACACTTTTTTCATGAATGCAAATGACACTGACATATAGGTGATGTTTTTCTGAACATTTTGGTATCTTATTTGCATTTTTTTGATTTTGTATGAATTAGTTATGAAGTTTTCAAACTGACGGTCAAACAGTCAAAGGAGCATAAGAGGATCAAAGTGACTTGGACAGAATCGGTGACTTTTGGGAATTAGGGGTAAAACAGACGAGTGGGACACAACTAGGGGCATAAATCTAATTATCCCATATTAATTTTATTAACCACGGCTGTAGCTTTAGCATGTCCCTTAATCCTAACGGGAAAAGGAGATTTCTCAATATAAGCAGTAGGCACAACTGGATCAACATTACAAATGATAGTTTCATCTTTAACCATAACGGGATCATCTATATTTTCTTTAATAGGGGGATCATATTTAAACCACTTATCCTTATGGAGATCAACATGAGCAGCAAAAGATTTACAAAATGTAGCTACTATCTCAGAGTCAAGTCCATATTTAGCACTAAACTTATGAAAAGCATCGGTTTCCATAAAAGATTTAAGACAATCAAACTCAAGATTTATACCTGACTCTTTACCATTGTTGAACTCCCAATCTTTAGAGTTGCGTTTAATTCTTTCCAAAAGATTCCGCTTGAATTCAATTGTTTTCTTCATAAAAGAACCAGTGGAAGAAGAATCGAGCATGGATTGATCATTATGAGAAAGCAGAGCATAAAAATTCTGAATAATAATTTTTCTTGAGAGCTCATCATTGGGGCAAGTGTGCATCATGTACTTAAGCCTCCCCAAGCCTGAGTGATACTTTCTCCTTCACGAGGTCAAAAATTATATATATAATTCTGATCATGATGAACCACATGCATAGGATAAAACTTCTGATGAAATTCCAATTTCAATTGGTTCCAATCTGTGTTCCAATATCATCACATAGCCTATACCATGTCAATGCATTTCCTCTAAAGATAAGGGGAATACCTTCTTCTTAACTCCATCTTTGGATAAACTACAAGCTTAAACAATCCACAAATTTCATCCACATATATTAAGTGCAAATCAGGATGTACCGTTCCATCTCCTGCATAAGGATTAGCTAGTAGTTTCTCTAACATACCCGAAGGAATATCATAATAAATATTTTCAGTAGGTGCAGTAGGTTGAGGGGTAACTCTTTGTTCTTTCGGCCGAGGTGAAGATACCCTGAACAAACCCATCAAAGAATTGTTTTCCATAGTGACAACTTACAGTAAATTTCAGATGTAATATAAATGTTTCCTTACCAAATTCCAATTACCAAAGGCACTTCACTCCCCGGCAACTGTGCTAGAAAAGAGTCTTGATGACCCACAAGTATAGGGATCAATCATAATCCTTTTGATAAGTAAGAGTGTCGAACCCAACAAGGAGCGGAAGGAAATGACAAGCGGTTTTCAGCAAGGTATTTTATGCAAGCACTGAAATTATCGGTAACAAGTAGTTTGATAGAAGGGTAATTTGTAACGAGCAACAAGTAGCAGCAAAGGTGCAGCAAGGTACCCCAATCCTTTTTATAGCAAAGGACTGGCCGGAAATTTCTCTTATAGCAAACAAAGCGTTCTTGAGGACACATGGGAATTCATCTAGTCACTTTTATCATGTTTGTTTGATTCGTGTTCATTACTTTGATAATTCGATATGTGGGTGGACCGGTGCTTGGGAGCTGTTCTTACTTGAACAAGCCTCGCCCACTTATGATTATCCCCTCTCACAAGCATCCACAACTACGAGAAAAGAATTAAGATAAATCTAACCATAGCATGAAACATACGGATCCAAATTAGCACCTTACGGAACAACGCATAAACTAGGGTTTAAGTTTCTATCAGTCTAGCAACCCATCATATAATTACTACTCCACAATGCCTTGCCTTAGGCCTGAAGATGGTGAAGTGCCAGGTAGTCGATGTTCACACGACACCACTAAAGGAAGCAACAACATACATATCATCAAAACATCAAATGAATACCAAAGTCACATGATTACTTATAACCGGACTTCTCCCATGTCCTCAAGAACAAAGTAACTACTCACAAATCATATTCATGTTCAAGATCAGAGGGGTATTGAATATCAGCAAGGATCTGAACATATAATCTTCCACCAAATAAACCAACTAGCATCAACTACAAGACATAATCAACACTACTAGCAACCCACATGTACCAATCTGAGGTTTTGAGACAAATATTGAATACAAGAGATGAACTAGGGTTTGAGATGAGATCGTGCTGGTGAAGATGTTGATGAAGATTGGTCCTCCCACAATGATAGGATCGTTGGTGATGACGATAGCTTCGATTTCCCCTTCCCGGCGGGAAGTTTTCGGGCAGAATCGCTCCACCGGAGAGCAAAAGTGCTCCTGCCCAGGTTCCACGTTGAGACGGCGGCGCTTCGTCCTGAAACCTTCCTTCTGATTTTTCTAGGTCAAATGGCACCTTATAGAAGAAGATGGGCTTCGGAGGCCTCACGGGGGCCCCACAAGTCCAGGAGGCGCGCCCTAGTGCGGTGCCCCCAGGCTTGTGGCTGCTTGGTTGGCCCCCTTCCACTAGTGCACAAAATCCTAGATATGGCGTGTCAAAAACAGCCTTGGTGGCGTGGACACCCGACGCCACCAATATGGCGCTAGTGTTAAAAATTAGCATGGCATTGGCACCTACGCCACCAGTATTTTGGATGGTAATGGCGTGCCGCGTAGTCAACGCCAACAGTATTGGTCATCAGTTGTGATGTTCCATGTTTTCGCAACGCCAGTAATTTGATTTTCATATTTGAAATAAAAGCTATACAACAGCGATTTCAGCCAAAATCACAGCATAATCCAATTTAAAAATAGTCAATTAATCAACTATATATAGACCCAATGACAACATTTAAGTTCAACAATGCACTTGTTGATATAGTTCAACAAAGTAGGCAAAGTAACACACATATGAATGTAGAAGTTCAAACAAATAGAGGTGATAATAACATGATATCTTCCATGCATGCCAACTAGCTAACTATGACTTTTTGGCGGGCGGAGTCAGGGTCATAGTCCGGAGTAAGTGAACCATCATCGCTGCCAACAAGCTTGTAGTAGACCATGATCTCTTCACGATCGTAGTCGAGGTATAACGTGGCTCTTTCCCCAGCTTCCATCTTGTAAGCATTTGCACGGGCTTTCCAACCAGGGCGACCAAAGTAGTTGCAGTTTGCCTCGTTGGTGACAAGACAATTGAATTGTTGGGCTTTCAGCATCTTCATGAGGGTGCACTAGAATGTGATGGTTGCATCAACTAGAACTTTAAACTTCTCTAAGAAGTCACGCCTTGCCCCGCAAGGGATGGCCTGAGGAAAGTTGAATGAAAGAAGTAGCTAGCTAGTTACACAATTTTGGGCACAACCATATACATCATATGAAACTCAATCAAAACATGTTCAACTAAAACATACCGTCCTAGTGAGGAAGTCATTCAGCAGATCTATGAAGAACTTCTTATCCATTTGGCATCTCACTGAACCACATGTTTCACATGGGGCATCCATTTACTGCTTTCATGAAGTTGAGAAAAATAAGCATACATAACACATGCACATAGATATAATGCAACATAAGCAGTTAGTATGAACTAGCGCTATCCGCCCATCTAGTTATTAACACACACGTACTTGTAATTAAACAGTTCTACAAACCATGTTAAACAGTTCATATGAAATAGGTAGCGTACGCTAAGCTGGTGGCCAGAGGGACCGGCCTCGTGGTCGTTCCTAGTAGACCTACGACGACACCACTGCTAATCCTCCTCCTCACGCTCCAAGGCATCCCACTCTACGGGATACTCCACTACGCTCTTCCTGGCTGCATACTGAAGTAACATCATCTTGTTGGCCTCCACGTGTTTGTCATCTTTCGCAAGCTCGCTCACCAATGGGTCGAAGAACGGTATCTCGGCCTCTTTGTTCTCTTTCTCCTAAACCCTAGTGCATATCCTCATGTCCTCAGGCGCGAGGATCATCGTGAACTCACGACACTCATGGAAGTTCAGATTCGCCCCTTCTTGAAAGAACTCTACTGCCATGGCATCATAAGCGCACGCTGCTAACTCTGGGATGTCCCAATGGCCAAGTTCATGGACGACATTGTCCTTCCTCATGGTGGCATAGTACTTATTTCCCTTTTGTCGCACACCACGAAACTTCGGAGCCATCTATGATGATGCATATATAACTAACAAGTTAGTAAAAAATGGACATATTAACGAGGACCTGCAAAACCTACAATGCATAAAATGTGCTCCCTCCGTTTCCAAATATAACTCTTTCTAGAGATCCATATATTGTAGTCCATTTGAAATGTCTAAAAAGACTTATATTTAGGAACGAAGGGAGTACACTACAATAAATTCTTTCACCACAAGTGCACTACATACAAATACAATAAAAATACACTATCTAAAATCATAGTCTACAACCACACTATATTCTTTTACCACAAGTACACTACTAGAAGTACAGTAAAATTACACTATCTAAAATCATAGTCTACAACTACACTACATTCTTTCACCATAAGTATACTACTAGAAGTACAATAAAATTACACTATCTAAAATCATAG
The DNA here is from genome assembly GCF_018294505.1 of Triticum aestivum. Lineage (NCBI taxonomy): Eukaryota > Viridiplantae > Streptophyta > Magnoliopsida > Poales > Poaceae > Triticum > Triticum aestivum. Next base: position 258,384,603 of record NC_057811.1, read on the forward strand.
TCTACAAATCATATAATTTTACACTACTTGTACACACAAAATTCGACATTATTCTACACTACACTAAGTAGAACTCACCCGCGGAGTCTGTAGATGGCGAGGAGGCGTTGCGGGGTGCGACGGGGGCGGCGGCGGCCACGGTGGAGGCGGAGGCGACGACAACGGGGGCGGAGGCGACGACGATGGGGACGGGGATGGTGGAGGTGAGGGCGGAGGCGACGGCAGTGGAGGCGAAGGCGACGGTAGTGGAGGCGAAGGCGACGATGGTGGAGGCGGAGGCGACGACGGTGGAGGCAGAGGCGACGGTGGAAGCGGAGGCGACGGCGGTGGAGGCAGAGGCAGCGGTGGAAGCGGAGGCGAGGGCAATGGAGATGGCGGCGATTTAATGGGGATCGATGGTTGTGTGTGTGGGGGGGGGGGGGGTATTTTTAATCAATCCGGCCAGGGGCGGCGGGTAATTGCTGGCGTTGGCCTACGTGGCCAACGTCATTGCTATGTGTTACACATATTGTTTTTTATTTTTATGTATTATACATATTGTTTTTATATTCATATAGATGTTTAGTGTATTATTTTATTGTTTTATTTTTCTGTTATTTATTATATTGTTATTTTTACTAATTATTTTGTGTAAATAGGTAACCATACAAGGGAAACCAATAATTAGAACGCCAACATCGATCTCATTAATCTAGTATAGATACATAATAGTTGAAGGATGAAAATAATAACATATATATATATATATATATATATTCTAGTACTACACACTGTTGATCTAGACTAAGGACATCATTAATGTAATGATTTCCATGAGAAAAAAAGTTGCCACCGATCCAGCAGGAAGAACGAGGCCAAGCATAACACCAGCTAAAAGAGCATATCGAAGCATCTTGAATATTTGGATTTGGCCGTGCATCACATCAGTATTCAGCTGCATCTCATCTATCTGTTGTCTTAGTTCGCCAATGGAGTACTCGAGCAACTCGCTCACGTACTTCTGCACAAGATCAACCCCATATCCATGTGTAGAAATATTTTATCCCTAACGCCTATGGATCACAAAACACACATATATTAATAATCGTGACACTATATATATATATATGTATGTATGTATGTATGTATATATAGAACAACACTATTCTAATCCAGGATTAGAATAACTATTCTGATAACAGTGTCTTATATAGGGCGCGAAGAGGTGTTCCCGAGATGCTGACAAACCAAAAATGAACCGATACAAAAAAATAAAAGATCCCACCCCACCGCCCCCCGATCCTCGCAGCTATCGTCTCCTCCCAACTACCGCCGGGGCCAATGAATATACTTGCCTGGAACTGTCGAGGCTTGGGGTTGGACTCGACAGTTGGCGAACTGCGTGACCTGATTAGGTCCCACAACCTAGCGGTGGTTTTCTTAAGCGAAACTAAGAAGAGTGCAGGAGCTATGGAAAAACTAAAATGGAGTTTGGGATTCAGAAGTGGAGTAGCGGTGAGCTGTGTGGGCAGAAGTGGTGGGCTAGCTCTTTGGTGGAGAGAACATGTACAGGTATCCATTAGACCATGGTGCCAATATTTTTTGGATGCTGCAGTGGTGGTTGACGGTAAAACCGTTAGAATCACTGGATTCTACGGCGAACCCGACACTGAGAAGAGGAAAAAATCTTGGGATGCGTTAAGATATCTTCGATCATAGGATAATCTTCTGTGGCTTTGTGCGGGCGACTTTAATGAAGCTATGTTTCAATCTGACCAGCAAGGGGGAAACATGAGAAGTTTTTCGCAAATGGAAGACTTCAGAGACTGTGCGGCGGAATGTGGACTAGCGGACCTGGGGTTCTCTGGCTATAGATACACGTGGGACAACAGGAGAGATGGTGATGCAAATGTCCATGTCCGGCTAGACCGTGCAATGTGTACGGATGACTTTTTGGAGATGTACCCAGAGACTCATGTTGAGCATATCATCACGGAGGAATCGGATCACTTGGCTCTGCTTGTGCATGTGCTAGAGACGGCTCCAACACATAGACAACGGGGAGCGTTTCCTTTCAGGTTTGAGGAGGCTTGGACGAAGCATGAGGATTACGAGCGCATGGTCGCGGCTACGTGGCTTTCAGCGAGCTCGGGAGCCAGAGGTTTAGCAGCTGTATGGGAGAAGATCCATCTGGTTTCAGCGGATATGCAGCGATGGAGCCGGGCTGTGTTTGGGTCTATCCGCAGACAAATATCAAAGCTCAAGAAACAGCTTGAAGAAGCAAAGAAAAGAGCGCTGGCGACGGGCATCTCACTGGAGGTACGCGAGATTGAAGGCCAACTAAGAGATATATACGCGAGAGAGGAGGTATACTATAGGCAGCGTTCGCGTGTGGACTGGTTGAAGGATGGTGATCAAAACACCAAACATTTCCAGGGCCGGGCCTCTCACCGTAAAAGAAAAAATACTGTACGAGCCCTACGACGCGACGATGGGACGAAATGTATGGTTGTGAGGAAATGAGGGGGATGGAAGCGACTTTCTATGAGTTGTTGTTTACCTCCGAGGGATCAGAGGGCGCACGGGAGCTTCTTGAGATAATTAACCCGGCTGTTACAGAACAAATGAATGAAAAACTGGTACAAAGAGTGACAAATGCAGAGATTGAGGAGGCGTTGTTTCAAATGGGGCCAACAAAGGCCCCGGGTCCGGACGGTTTACCTGCGCTTTTCTACCAAAGGCACTGGCCGATGGTACGGGAGGACGTATGCCGGGTAGTAAGGGATTTTCTTGAGGGTGTTGCTGCTCCAGACTCGTTCAATGCAATGACGATTGTGATGATTCCGAAGGTCAACTCACCGGAGTTGCTTTCTCAATTCCGCCCAATCAGTTTGTGTAACATTTTGTACAAAATGGCAGCGAAGGTTCTTGCGAATAGGCTAAAGGTTATTTTGCCTGTGCTTATCTCCAAGGAACAGAGCGCTTTTGTACCGGGCAGGCTTATAACGGACAACGTCTTGGTGGCATATGAGTGTCTGCATGCGATCAGAACCCGGAGACGAAAGAAACCTTTATGTGCAGTTAAGCTCGACATGACGAAGGCCTATGACAGAGTGGAGTGGATGTTTCTTGAACAGATGTTGTCAAAGCTTGGGTTTGCCGAGGGTTGGATCGCCATGGTTATGAGATGTGTGACCTCTGCCAGATTCACGGTGAAATTGAATGGTGGGCTATCTAGAGGTTTTCACCATCCAGAGGGCTGAGACAAGGGGATCCTCTATCCCCCTATTTATTCTTATTCTGTGTGGAGGGATTCTCAGCTATGCTTAAGAGGGCTCAAGAAGAAGGAAGTATAAAAGGGGTGGGGTTTGGGGGCACTGGCCCCCAAGTCACACATCTCCTGTTTGCAGATGATAGTATAGTATTCATGCAGGGCTCCATAGAAAATATTCAGGTGCTAAAGAACATATTGGCTAGATATGAAGCGGCATCGGGACAAAAAATCAATCTCCAAAAGTCTTCAATTTTCTTTGGGAAAGGTTGTGAACAGCAGCAAAAGGAGGTTCTCAAGCACACCTTTGGCATTGAACAAGAGGCGCTCAGTGAGAGATATTTGGGTCTACCAACACTGGTTGGGAGATCTAAGGACGGGACTTTCAAATATCTAACGGAATGTTGTAAGGGCAAGGTAACGGGATGGAAAGGACAAGGACTGTCGAAGAAAGCAAGAGAGGTATTGGTTAAGTCTGGGCTACAGGCAACACCAACTTTCACCATGAGTTATTTTCACCTATCAAAGAAGATGTGCCGAAAATTGACTTCAATCTCTTTGAAATTCTGGTGGGGTGCAATAAACGGTGAAAGGAAAGTGCACTGGATCGCATGGGATAAAATGTGCCACTCAAAACGCACTAGAGGGATGGGCTTCAGGGACCATGAAGCTTTCAACCAGGCGTTATTGGCGAAGCAAGCATGGAGGATTTTGCAGGTACCGGACTCCCTATGTGCTAGGGTACTCCGTGCGCGATACTTTAAAGACAGCTCAATTATGAGTGCAACATGTCCATCTGGTGGATCATACACCTTCAAAAGCATCCTCCATGGGCGTGACCTACTTCGGGAGGGTATTATTTGGAGGTTAGGAGATGGCTCGTCCGTGAACATCCACCATGACCCATGGATTCCACGCCAAGGAAGCCTGCTACCACTGGGTGCAGTGTTCCAACAGGGAGTGATGAAGGTATCGAACCTGCTGGACCATACTGGTACTGCATGGGATAATCGTAGAATTGAGGATATGTTCTCACCGAATGATGCAGAGGATATAAAACAGATTGCAGTGGGTGGCCCGGGAGTTAATAACTATATTGCATGGAATTGTACTAGGGATGGGAAATTCACAGTGCGATCTGCCTATCACCTGAAGATGAGCCTGAATGCAGCGAGGGCCGGATGAGCGGGGCCATCCTCGGATGCCTTTACTCACAGGGGCTGGCTGTCTATGTGGGACACGGCCGCGCCGGGCAAGGCAAAAGTACACATGTGGCAACTGATGAGGAACGGCCTGGCTACAGGTACAGAGTTGCTGCGCCGGCGCATCAAGGCTGGAGTGTTTTGCATAGCATGTGGACGGGAAGAAGATGGATATCACAGGTTTTGGGGATGCCCGGACTCCCTGTGTTTTTGGATAAAGCTGAGCTCGGAGTTGGGAATCTCGGTGGCAACCCCACCACGCAACATTGATTCCCAGAGCAAGCTAGAGAAGTGGTTGCTGGAATGGTTCGCTCAGGCGGAGGACCTGGAGAGATCGGTCATGGTGCAGGCAGTATATACCCTTTGGCTAGCGAGAAATGAGGCTAGAGATGGACGCAAGATTACAGAACCTCACGAACTATCAACCAGGGTAGCTACTTATCTCAATGAATGGGCGGAGGTGCATAAGAAGGAGGCGAGGCAAAGGGAAGCAACGGTGCAACAAGCCTGGGAGACGCCGGAGGACGGCTGGACTAAGGCCAATGTTGATGGCTCTTTGTGCAAGCACAGGCAAAAAGGAGGCGTGGGGGTGGTGCCGCGTGATCATCAAGGTGCGTTCAGAGTGACCTCTTGCCAGTTTCTCGGTGCGATGGTTGATCCGGAGAGAGTGGAGTTGCTCGCATGCAAGGCGGCAGTACAACTGGCGACAAGCGTGGGAACGACACAACTTCATCTGGAGAGCGACTCGGTTCGAGTCATCGCGATGCTAAAGAATGAGGAGAAGAATTTGTCTACCCTGGGACCGATTGTGGAAGAGGTTAAAGCTATGCTAGGTGCTTTTGTTTCTTTCCGTATTTCGTGGGTGCGACGTAGTGCAAATGCTGCCGCAGATAGGTTAGCTAAGGTGGGAATGGGAGATGAACTTTCTCAAGTATGGCTCTCTTCCCCGCCAGACTGCATTTTGGACATTGTATCGGATGAGATTCCGAGTTTCATTTCATAAGTAAATAAAGCGGCGAGCATTACCATAAAAAAAAACTACTCACTGGATCGCACCATCACCTACCTCCCCAGATTGCGCTGCCGCCTACCTCCCCGGATCGCGCCGCCACCACCGCTTGTTCTCCGGATCCACTCGCCGACGAAATTGACGGCGCCCGACCACCAGCCCTGTTCCTCCCCGGATCCATTCTCGCTGGACGCCACAACCGGAGCCATCGCCGTGCCACCGCCTGGTCTCCTCCGCCATGCGATGCAGGCCTCCCCCGAGGTGCAGCGCGTCGCCTACCCACAGCGGCGTCTCCCGCCCTTTGCCTCCTCCCCACTGCCCATGGCAATGCTCCCCAGCAACCGCACATCCTCATCCCCGGTTAGGCTCGAGCACCGCGGTGCCTAGGCCGTTCAATGACGCAACCCCGGTAAGTTCATAGCCGCAATGCCCCTGCTGCCACCATGTTGTTCCTGCTAGCGCATCCTCTACGACAGACCTTTTTCTTTTTCTTTACTACATATGTGAATCCCCTCCTCAAATGGACCCTTGATGTAGACCATATCATCTTGAAGGAATGCCAGTGAAGGAAAGGGGAACTGGTGCACCGGCAAGCGAGCACACCTGTGCAGCTAACAATTTGGTGGGCGGCAGCCAAGTTTCTTGGCATGTGGCTGCTGGTTTGGCGGGCAGGCAAGCAGCAACAAGCGGCAAATTTGACAATTTTGACCTCGGGACGAAATCATTTCACAGAATGAACTGGGTGCGAAACTATTTCACTCCCCTGACCTTTTTGTGTAGCGCCCGCCACGCCGGCGCCACGTAGCACCTAGCGCGGCGGCGTTGCACACCTGTCCACCGTGGCAGCCCCTAGGCCCGCACCCAGCAGTGCAGCGGCTCCGAGCTAGGCGCCACACATGGAATGTGCAGCGCCTAGACGCTGGGCGCCACACATGTAATGTGCAGCGCCTAGCGGCTAGGCGCTGCACTGTGACTTATCCAGCCACTTTGCTGGCCCCCCTCCCCCACCCCCCACACCACACACTCTCCCACTCTCTCCCCGAGCTTTGGCCCCTCTCCCACTCTCTCCCCCTCTCAAATCCTCTCCCAAATCTTTGCAAATTTGAAGAATTTGTCTGTGGATTTCTCAGTCAAACCCTCCCTCAAGGTAATTTTCTCCGATCCCCTTGTTTTGATCCAAGTAAAGTTCTCCCATTGCTCATTTGTTGCTAGTTTGGGGAAACCCTAGTTTTGTTTGGATCTAGAGATTTGCAGGGAGATGTGAGATGTTTGTTTGCCAATTTCTATGATTAGGCTTTGTTAGTATGCTAGGGTTATTCTTATGGGTGTTCTTATGTTGGTGCTAGAGTTAGGTTTAGGGCTAGGGTTATGGTTATGGTTATGGTTAGGGTTAGGGTTAAGGTTAGGGTTAGGGTTCTTGTTTGATATATATATTAGGGTTTGTATTCCGTGTTTATCCTTGGATTAGTCTCATGGAAGCAATGTTACCTTGTGTTCTTTGAATGCTTATAGGGATGGGAAGAACATGTGTGTTTGTTCATCATGGGGACAAAGACGCCTTTTTGAAAGGCAATATAGAACCGGACCCGGATGAGCTTGACATGGTGTTTGATAGTAGTCCTAGCTATGCGGAGCTCTTGCAACAAGTTAGGAAAGATTTGAATTGGATGGACCCTAGTGATATCATTGAGTTGGAGGGAAGGCATAATGTTGGTTTTGGAATGCACATCCGTTGGAAGACAATGCGTGTCAACTCGGAGCAACGTTGGGTTGCATACAAGGAGACGGTGGCCGAATCACTAGACAAGGCTCTTGAGTTATTTGCAACGAAGAAGGTTGATTCAAGTTTGCATTTGGACTTGAACCGGAACCCCTCCCCTTTGGTTGCTAGTAGCCCCCCACCCTTGAAGCGAGATGAAATTGTTGAACCTCTTTTGACCCAAGAAGTGAGGCCAACATTGAGCCCGTTTACAAACAACCAAGATGAAGCTTTGCAAGAGGACAATGATGAGTATGCGGACGATGACAATGAAGTTGATCTCCATGACAACAATGTGGGTGATCTCGACAAATATCATTTGCAAGAGACAATGGACCATTCCATCCCTTTTTCCCGTGCATATGCATCGGACTCGGATGACGATGGTCCCGATGAACAAGTTGATGCGGAGGGGTTCACGGTGAAGGAGGCCGAAGCTTTCGAGAAGGTATTTGGTCGGGATCATCGGACTACATTGTTCAAGGATGTTAGTCTCGCGGATGAAGCCGTGGTAGATGGTGGCCAATGTGTACCTCTTGGGGTTAGGCCAAGCTCTCACCGTGATTTGGTAGACGACAAGAACCGGATTGCTAAAGGTTCTAAGTTCGACACCTTGTTGGAATTGAAGATGTGGCTCGACAACTACTCGGTTACGCATTATCGTCCACACAAGGTGGTGAACTCGGACGTCAATGTGCGCTACACGGTTGCATGTGCATGTGAAGATGAAATATGTCCGTGGATTGTGCGTGCAAGACCATGGAAAGGAGGTCCAACTTGGCATGTAGTGAGTTGTGTGCCAACTCACTTGTGCCAAGGCAAAAGGGTGGATGGCAAGATTGTGTCCCAAGACCACAAACAACTCACGTCCGAGTTCATCGCTTACAGGCTCTCCAACTCAATATCCACACTTCCAACAATGAGCGTCCAACATGTCATTGATCTTGTGAAAGCCATCTTTCATTACAAGGTGAAATACGGCAAGGCATGGAAGGCGAAGCAAGCCGCATTTAAGATGTTGTATGGTACATGGGAGGAAGCATACAACCGAATCCCTAGGTTGTTGTTAGCCATGGCCGCGACAAACCCGGGCATGGTTCATGTGGTCGAGCCTCATGGGCACCAAACAACGGTTCATGAAGGAAGGAAAGTCAGAGTATTTGGCCGTGCTTTTTGGGCGTTCGAGCAATGTGTGAGGGCTTTCGAACATTGTAGGCCGGTCATCGCAATTGATGGCACGTTCTTGACCGGACAATACAAGGGCACCTTGTTGGTTGCGATAGCAAGTGATGCCAATAACCGGGTGTTGCCATTGGCATTTGCTTTGGTTGAGGTGGAAAACAATGACAACTGGGAGTGGTTTCTGCATCTTTTGAGGACGAAGGTGTTACCCGCTCAAAGGGAAATTTGTGTCATATCGGATCGGCATCCAGGAATTCTTAACGCGGTGGAGATTGACATTCCCGGGCATGCTCCGTTGCACCATCGATGGTGCATGAGGCACTTTTGTTCGAACTTCTATAGGGCATGTGGCCTTAAGGAGTTGGCCGATGATCTTCAAGATTGTTGTCTCGCTTTCTCCGATAAGCGCTTCGCCACTTTGTACAACAAATTGCTCGCACACAAAAAACTTGATCCCGGGGGTCAAGACTTTCTCAATAGGCACATTCAATACCGGAACAAGTGGGCACGTGCTTTTGATGAAGATGGCCGGAGATACGGTCAAATGACAAGCAATATGGCCGAATGCTTCAATAGGGTGCTCAAAGGTGCACGTGGATTACCCGTGACGGCAATAGTTCAATACACATTTGACAAGATGAATGCGTACTTTGTAAAGTACTCGATGGAAACCGATGCACAGCTAGCGGGTGAGAACCCACGGAAGTACAAGTACAAGTTCCCACCCAAAGTTGATGAATGGTTGGTATTTTAATCACGGAAGGCGGACTCAGAAGAAGCTATATTATATGACAACGAAGAGTGGAAGTACGAAGTGAAAGAGCTAGGAGGAACCACAAACGATGGCGGGCAACATGGAGGTCGGGCTTTCAAGGTGTCGTTAACACAATGTGATTGCACTTGCGGGAGGCCATTGTTGCTTCATCTCCCATGCTCACACTTGTATACCGCCGGTCGCGTTGGGAATGTGGACATCGATCACCCACGCACCGTGAGGGAATCGGAGTTCTCAATCATGACGGTCAAGAAAACATGGGCTCCCCGCTTTCACCCATACTTTGACCAATCACAATTGCCGGAGTATCATGGATTTCAACTATGGCCGGATCCGGAGTCGAAGGTTGTTAAACGGGGTAGACGTAAGACAAAGCGTCTTAGAGGCGACATGGACGGATGGGGCCATGGTGGCCGCCGTGAAGCGGGCAACGACCAATTCCAAGAGCCTCGTGAGAGCTCCCGTTGTGGGGAGTGCAAAGGTCATGGCCACAACAAAAGAAAATGTACGAAACCAAGGAAAAGGTCCAAGAAAAATGATGCAAGCACAAGCCAACAAGGAGCTACACAAGGGAGCCAACCAAGTGGTAGCCAACCTAGTGGTAGCCAACAAGTGCCAAGCCAACCAAGTGGTAGCCAACCTAGTGGTAGCCAACAAGTGCCAAGGCAACCAAGTGGTAGCCAACAAGTGCCAAGCCAACCAAGTGTTAGCCAAAGAGGATCTAGGCAACAAAGAGGTCGGCAACTAGGACTTACAAGAGGCCGTGGTGGTGGTAGAGCTCGTGGTGGTGGTCTAGGCCGTGGTGGTGGTAAAGCTCGTCATGGTGGTAATGGCCGTGGTGATGGTCTCGGCCTTGGTGGTGGACTTGGCCGTGGTGATGGACAAGGGCAAGTTCGTTATAGAGGAATGTTTGGATACCTAGATGGACCGTTTCCGTATGTTCCTCACTAACTATAATGTATCATATGTTCTTGTTTTTCCATATGTTCTTCTTTTTCATATGTGCTTCCATTTGTTCTTATTGTCCTTACTAACCATTATGTTTCACTCATTGTAGGTATGGCGGCTTCCCAACCCAACAAACCAACGATGAAGGAGGATGGCGAAGATGAGATGGCGGGATGGTGGGAGAAGGCTGCGAAGAAGCTTAGAGAGGAGGATGCAGCCAAGCTAAAGAAGAAGAAGGAAGAGGAGCTTGAGAAGGAGAGGAAGGCAAAACAGAGAGCGTCAAATGCGATGCGCGCTAGGGAGCAAGCGTTGGTGAGGAAATGTGAGGAGGCACAGAAGAAGCGTCAACAGGATTTTGAAGAAAGAACCATGAAGCTTTGGGCAATTGCAGCTGAAAAAGAAGAGAGGGACAATCAGATATTCATGGAGAGGGTGGTTAAGGAGGCTCACCTCATAAGAAAAATGGAGGAGGAAGAGGAAGAAGAGAGGAAGAAGAAGAAGGGAAAGGGGCCTTGCTCTACGCAATAGAGCTATGTCATCCTCTTCGATTTGGTTGTGAACTACTATGTGCCATGAACTACTATGTCTCCTCCTCGATTTGGTTGTGAACTACTATGTGCCGTGAACTACTATGTCTCCTCCTCGATTTGGTTGTAAGAACAACTATGTGTCGTGAATTACTATGTCTCCTCCTCGATTTGGTTGTAAGAACTACTATGTGTCGTGAAGTACTATGTGTTATGAACTACTATGTGTTGTGAAGTACTTCGTGCATATGTTCTTTTCATAGTTGTTTGCTTGCTACGTATCAATCCTACTTCACATCTACTTACTATGTTTGCATATGCTAAAAAATTCACTAAGTCCAAGTGCAACGCCTAGCATCTGGGCGCTGCAATCTACAGTGTGGCGCCTCCAAGCTAGGCGTTGCACAGGTCTGTAGCTATCCAGAGAGCAACAGGAGGTATGGCAAGTTACAGAGATGTGTGGCGCCTAGCCAGGAGGCGCCACACTGTACAGTGCAGCGCCCAGACGCTGGGCGTTGCACTGTAGAGTGTGGCGCCTCCAGGCTAGGCGCTGCAGAAGTCTGTAGCTATCCAGAGAGCCACAGAAGGTAGGCCTCCAGTTTGGGGCAAAAATTTCGCTAAGTGTTTGTGCAGCGCCTAGCTCGGAGGCGCCACACTATACAGCGCAACGCCTAGCGGCAAGGCACTGCACTGTAGAGTGTGGCGCCTCCGAGCTAGGCGCTGCACAAGTCTGTAGCTATCAAAGAGCAACAGAAGGTAGGCCTCTAGTTTGGGGCAAAAATTTCGCTAAGTGTTTGTGCAGCGCCTAGCTTGGAGGCGCCACACTCTATAGTGCAACGCCTAGCGGCAAGGCGCTGCACTGTAGAGTGTGGCGCCTCCGAGCTAGGCGCTGCACAAGTCTGTAGCTATCCAGAGAGCAACAGAAGGTAGGCCTCTAGTTTGGGGCAAAAATTTCGCTAAGTGTTTATCAAGCGCCTAGCTCGGAGGCGCCACACTCTACAGTGCAATGCCTTGTGGCTAGGCGTTGCACTGTACAGTGTAGCGCCTCCGGGCTATGCGCTGCACAAGTCTGTAGCTATCCAGAGAGCCACAGAAGGTAGGCCTCCAGTTTGGGGCAAAAATTTCGCTAAGTGTTTGTGCAGCGCCTAGCTCGGAGGCGCCACACTATACAGTGCAACGCCTAGCGGCAAGGCGCTACAGTGTAGAGTGTGGCGCCTCCCAGCTAGGCGCTGCACAAGTCTATAGCTATCCAGAGAGCAACAGAAGGTAGGCCTCCAGTTTGGGGCAAAAATTTCGCCAAGTGTTTGTGCAGCGCCTAGCTTGGAGGCGCCACACTCTACAGTGCAACGCCTTGCGGCTAGGCGTTGCACTGTATACTGTAGCGCCTCCGGGCTAGGCGCTGCACAAACACTTAGTGTTTTTTTTGTCATTCATACTGGGTCATTTTCAGCCACAGTTCAACATTTCGTATAATAAACATTAAGGTTCAAAAAGGGTTCACCAAAGACATCATTTCTTAGAAAGGACCATCACAATAAGTTCAAGTTTAACCTAGAGCTACCACCACTCCAAGTTCAACGACATAACAAATTCACATTACTAATAGCTACGACCACTCCAAGTTCAACGACATAACAAATTCCACATTACTAATAGCTACCACCACTCCAAGTTCAACGACATAACAAATTCCACTCTAAGTTGAACATTATAAATAAAGGACGATGACTAGTGCTTTCCGCGCTTACTGGCTCCTCCGCCCTCTTGACGCTTATCTTCTTCACCTTCCTAGGAAGAGGAACCCGCTCCGGCTCCGGCTCCGGTTCCTCCACGTCATCTACATAGTCATCCAAATAGTCATCCAAAGCCGCCATCCGCGAGGTGCCGACCGTCCTTTTGCCTCTTTGGCCTCTTTGGGTGAAGTCTTCAGGTGTGTACTTGTTGATTCCCTTCCTAGGCTTCAACTCGTATGCAGACTGAGCCTGGTACATCCCCACGGTCATATCATCAGCAACCTATGCATCAACAGAAGATATGGAAAGACCGTGTGTGAGGATATAGTTAGCAATGCATCAACAAATGGATATATATCATCATGCCATACCTCTTGGGTGACCACACCCACATCCTCATCCTCGAAAGGTTCACCATGGCCCTGCCCCGAAGCGGGATCTGATGGTGTCGCCGACCTAGACCGTTCTGGTGATACATACTCGGGGTCACAACAACCGAAAAGGTTTGATAGCCGCCTTAACTTTTGGCCTGGCGCTGCAACATGTACAAGTGAATGAGACATGGAACGTAGCAACAAATGTTAAGTGCTAGTTTGAAGGAGATGTGAACCTTAATGAATGCTCGAAGTGCACCTTCCCCATCGCTTTTGCCAGCCGGGGTTGTTTCCAGAATAGTCTCAGTCTCATCAGCTGCTTTCTTGATATGGGCACGCTATGAACAGAAACGGTATCAAAGTGTTAGGCAAGCGAAGATGTCAATAGTGCGAATGGAAAAGCAAAAAGGGCTAACCACAAAGTTCATCATTGGAGCTGAAGGGATCACTGAGTTTCCTTTCCTGACTAATGCGTTGTACTGGTGCTGGGCTACCTCATCAAAAACGGTGGGTTCTTCCACAATCTCCTCAGCATACGCCGGCTTGCATACCTCCACGCGGGTACTTGCAAGAAACCATGTGAGATAGTTGTTGAATGCGATCGGGCAGTGCTCACGAAGCTGGGCTCGTTTTCCAGCCCTTGCTTGCTCCACACTAAGAGCGAACTGCACGACATACTTCCTGTGATGCTTGGCCCAATCCTTGATCTTCCGCTGCTTTTTCCTATCCAACCTGCATGTTAGAAACAGAATATTAGCATCATCGAAAACGTCGAGAAGCTGCTAAGTGCTCAAGGTTAATTATATCTTACGCATGTAGCAACTTGTCCGTGTCCTCCCACTCCGGCGGGTGTGGCTGGAACAAACCAAACTGGCGGAACACCCGATGTGGCAGGTGAAGCTCAACCGCCCAGTTGCATATCAGTGGGCACCGCATATGCCAGAGATCCCTATCCCTAGTGCACATCGGATTCAGCCTGAACTCTATAGGGTTACCAAAACTCTCTCCTTTTCCATACGGCTCCCATTCCACCTGCAAAATGGGATTGAATGCAAAATTGATATCGAGTTACGATACAAGCATGATAATCACTTATGCAATGTCGGTTCACCTGCTCAGGCGTGATCGCGTCCAGCTCGCTCTTGTACAACTTGTACATTACCGAGGGATCATCCATCGTCTCATTTAACACATCCCACTTGTAAGCCCAAGTGGGGAGCCGTAGTGGGTCATCTTTGTCGTCCCAATCCTCGTACTTCACGGTCTTCGGTCGTCCAACCGGCAAACGCTCCCAGCTCCATATGGAAAGTGTGAGCAGACAACCACCAATACCTCCAGTGTGCCTACAACAGGCTTCGTCCAACTGCACATAAAAGAGAACATGGTCAAATTTGCCGCAAGAGCGCATTGATAATGTATCAATGAAGTGAAAAAGAAACAACTTCATACTCGTCAATACAAGTAAGCCAGTATTGCCGAACCCCAACTCCATTTGCTATCGAAGACGGTCAACGCCTTCAGCCACATCCATGGAGCATTCTTGCATGTGCCATCAGCAAACATAGTCCTGGATATCACGTACCACATGTAGACACGAGCATATGTCTTCACCATGTCCTCATTAGCATCCTCAGGGCAAGTACTGAAGTTCGATGATATCCACGTGAAAGTAGTGCCGGCTGCGACTCTTTCCTTCTTCTTATCTTCTGCTTCTGGTTCCCGAGGCTCCGGAGGAACCATACCGATAAGGGCATGCATCTGCGCGCGCCACCCATCAGAATGGTGTTCATACATAAAGGATTGCCATCGATAGGAAGACCGGTGATCATATCAATATCCTGGAGCGTCACGGTCATCTCCCCGGTCCGAAGATGGAAAGTGTGTGTCTACGGCCTCCAATGATCAATAAGCACGGTGAGTGCTGCAGCATTGTTGGGTGGCGTCGACCGGCGGACCAACTGAATGAAAGGGAGAAGTCCTGCCTCCCTTACATACGGTGTGCACCGCTCATCATAGCGCATCCATCCAAGGGTGACCCCGTGAGACCGAAGCTTCAAAGGTGCAAGCTCCTACAAACAAACAAATCATAACATTACATATGGGGCATTTGTGTTTAAAAAAATACGAAATTCATAACACCGGCCACTTTCAGTATTACCCGCTGCTCCACCGACATAGCGTACGACCGGTGTTGTTTGTCCCAATGATCATCGAGAAGCCAAACCATCCTAACAATTTCAACAAAGCATTCTTGTCAACACGATTATCTTTTCAATTCAAAAAAACTAAAGTAGGCCTACTACATGCAAGATTCAAAGCATATGTATCCAAAGCATTTTTCTCAATACGAGTATAATTTCAGTACAAATAAACTAAACTAGGCCTACTTCATACAAATAACTTTTCCATAGAAATAACATGTCAATCTATGTATCCAACCATATCTTTTCAATAAAACAAAATAAACTAGGGTTCCACAAATCAAACAAACAAGGGTTGTAATACATGCAAAATTATAATACATGCAAGATTCAAATCTAATCAAATCAAACAAGGATTCCCCAAATCTTCAAAATACCATATTTTGTATGGATAGAAAGAAGGGGATCGGAGGAGAGTACCTTCTAGGATGGATTGGTGAAGAAATGCACGGACCAAATCGTCAGATCTAAAGGATTTGGGAGAGGGGATTGAGAGGGGGAGAGGAGGAAGCCGCCGGCGCACCTATTCTGTAACTCCTCCTGGAACGAATGGGTGGGGTGGGGGGAGGGGGAGCGGGCGGCTAGCATCTAAGTCACAGTGCAGCGCATAAGGGCTAGGCGTTGCACATTACATGTGTGGCGCCTACCTCGTAGGCGCTGCACTGCTGGGTCCGGGGCCCAGGGCTGCCACGGTGGACTGGAGTGCAACGCCCCCGAGCTAGGCGCTGCACCGTTGGGTGTGGCGCCGGCGTGGCGGACGCTGCACAAAAAGGTCAGGGGAGTGAAATAGTTTCACGGGCAGTTCATTCTGTGAATTGATTTCGTCCCGAGGTCAAAATTTTCAAATTTGCCGCAACAAGCATATCAGCTCCAGGCAAAGCTGCTAGCAGAGAAGAACAACATCAACCCATGTCGCTGTCCAGTGTCCAATGAGCTAGCACCCCCCGTTTGGTTTTGACTGAACTGCAATTTTAATGTGTACTTCAACTAAACCTTCAAACTTTAGCCAAAATTTCCATCGATATATTCTCCATGGATAGTAGTACAAATATTGTTTTCACTGAAACTGACGTTTTGATGTTTGTTTGAACTGAATCTTTATCGTTTGTCCTGTTGACAACTACAGGAGTAGATGGATTGATGCTAGTGGTTGCCACTAGACATCTCTCTTTTCTGCTAGTGCGTGCGACCCAGCTGCTTCTGCTTCCCTCTCTTCCTATCGCTCAATGTTGATGCCGGTCACTACTAGCTGCCGTTGTCAGACATTGCTAGCTGCTATGCCGTGTGGCTGCCCGGCGCCACTGCCATTTTGGCTGCTATTGCTACGCTGTTGCTGTAGTTCAACATGGCAAAAAGAGTTATTTCTGCTAGAGATTAGCATTGCCATGTCCGTGGTTAAAGAAATCAGAAGAGAGAGAGAGTGTGTGTGTGGATATGATATAGCGGTGGGTGGTGGATAGAAACCATCAATTATAGTGAAAATGTATTTCTTTCTCTGGCACTTAGTGCGTGTGTATTCCTCTGAATTGTCGTTAGTGTGTTCTCAGGTACGAAACCACATAAAAATTCAGAGAAGAAAAAATAGTACGTAAAAGCCGGAAAGTTCATCCAGAGAAACACAGAAATTTAAGAAAAAACATCTAGTAGTTCATTTTTGACAAACGTGAAACTAAAAAAAGAGAAAATATCAATAAAAAATCCATGTACAAAAAAGAACAGAGATTTAAGATGAAAAAATTCAAGAATATTGTGGGTATCTAGAAGTTCGTATACTATGTCCCAAGAATTTAGAAGAATAAAAAAATGTAAGTGGAGTTCAAAAACAAGGGCGCAAAAGAAGTATGTTTAATTTTTTCCCTGATTTAGAAAAAAGAAACGTAGAAGTTCAAAATAAAATAATTGAGGAGTTCAATGTTTCTAGAAAATATCCTCTCTTTTATAATTTTTTTGGTTTTTCATGTATCTAAAAAAACAAGAAGTTTCAAATTAAAAAAGAGATTGACTTTGTCTTAAAAAGAACTACAAGTTCAAATCTAAATAACGGACTGGTTCGATTTTTATTACAAAATTAGGATTTCCCCTGATAGTAAATAATGACTCAAAAAGTTCAAATTGAAAAATAGAGCGGGACAATTGTTCTAAATGGATTTTCCACATTTCTAAAAAGACCTAGAGGTTTGAATTACGGAGAAGTTCAATATTTAGTACAAACTCAAGAAGGTAAATTAAAAAAAGTAGTTCAAATAAGTTTATAAAAATGGATTTTTCTATTTCTTAAAAAAACATAGAAGTTCAAATTTAAATAATGAAGCGGTTTGATGTCTATTACAAAACTAGGACATTTCCTGCTACAAACGAGTAACACCTAGAAGTCCAAATTAGAAAAATGAAGCAATTTGATGTTTATAAAAAACTCAGATTTTCCTCAATACTAAAAGAATAAAATCAATAAGTTCAAATTAAAAAAATAGAGAAGTTCAAAGTTGATAAAATACTCTGATATTGCTTGTTACTAAACAATGAAAAAGAGAGTTCCAAAATAAAAAAGGAACAGTTGAAAAAATAATTATAAAAATATTTTTTCCCATTTTCATAAAGAACTAGAAGTTCGAATTAAAATAACAAACTGGTACGATGTATATTAAAAAATGAATAAAAAGGCAAAGTCTAAAATTTATGTTGTTAGAAGTTCAAGTCCTTAGCCGGAGAAAGTTCAAAAATTCTTGTGAGAGATGTTCGTCGTGTATTTACATGTTCAAAACACACAAAAAATAAGTACTTTTTGATGTTTTAAATAATTCTATTAATCCATTAAAAATTTGAAATAAGATGCTCTATGTGAAAAAAGTTTCTCCTATTCAACAAATTTCCAAGCGTATATCATACACACTATTTAACAAAATGGTTAAAAATCCGTATATGTTGTTCAAAACAAAATTTTAACCGTATTACATAAAGTTGCATCTTTTCAACAGGTTACTAAAAAGGTATATCATTTGTGTGACTCCAATAAATGGGTGAGAAATTATGAACAAAAATACGTGATCAAAGTTCAAAGTGAAAACAGCGGGAAGTTCAACTAGTACACGGAATGCGTTTCAGATGAGAATAAAAAAGTTAGAGCGTTTCGATGCCTATAAACTCAAATTATTTACATTGCTAAAGCGAAATAGAGAGAAGTTCAAATTGATAACAGACAGAAGTGCACGTAAGGCATGGTGTGTGTTTCATATAGTAAGAAAGAAAAAAAACCAAAGTCTAATTTTTTTTGTTGCTATAAGTTCATGTGCACTGCCCTTGGAAGTTCAAAATTCTTGAGGGAGAGGTGCATTGTGTGTTTACATGTTCAAAAAAATAAGAAATAAAGATGTTGTTTCTCGTGTTTTAAAATAATTATCTCAATCCACTACAAATTTGGAACAAAAATGCTCTACAAGAAAAAAGTTCCTCCTGTTCGAAATTTTTTTCCAAGGGTGTATCGTATGCTCTATTCCAAAATAAATCATTAAAATAAATTGGTGTATGTGGTTCGAACAAAAGTTTAACCGTATCAGAAAAAAGTCAAGTCTCTCCATAAGTTTCAGCAGGTATATCCTTTGTGCAACTCCGTCGAACAGGATGAGGAGCTATGAACAAAAATACACGACCGAAGTTCAAGGTGAAAACCGCGAGCAGTTCAACTACTACCCGGAATACATTTTAGGTGAGATTAAAAAGAATACAAAAGTAAGTGTATAAAAGGGTTGTTGCAAGAAGCTCACGTGCTCCTGCCTAAGTGGTTAAAAATTTCTAGTGCGAGTCGTCTGTCCAAAAACAACGTTGCTTTTCCCATTTTTAAAACTGCTCTCAAACGGGAATGAATTCGAATCTAATGTCTACATGAAAAACTTGTTGCTATTCATAAGCTTTCGAACGGTATATTATGTGCTACATTTCAATGAACATTTTAAGATTATCATGTATATCATTTAAAACACATTTTTATATATTCAAAAAATTCTTTAGAACCATCGCGAGTATGAAAAACTAATCAACACGGGAAAGTTGTGTCTTTTC
This sequence comes from Triticum aestivum, assembly GCF_018294505.1. NCBI lineage: Eukaryota > Viridiplantae > Streptophyta > Magnoliopsida > Poales > Poaceae > Triticum > Triticum aestivum. Next base: position 258,403,619 of record NC_057811.1, read on the forward strand.
AACAACTTTCCATCGGTATATCATTTCCTCAACTTCGGTAAGTGGTTTGAGAGTTACAGGCAAACAGTACGTCCAAAACAGTGTGAAGTTCAAACAGACATGCCCTAGAAGTTCAACTACTTCACGCAGTGCATTTCCTTTCGCGATGAAGGCAAAAATCATGATCTCGTCATTTTCTAAATTACTTGAAAATGTTGGGAATTAGAGAAAAATTTATATATGAAAAAGTTTCACATTTTTGATAGATATCCAACGGTATATTATTTGCCCCATTCCTGACAAATTTTGCAAAAATTATGAAAAAAAAATTCTAACCATTTTCAAAATTAACTTAAAACCGTAAGGAATTGGGAGAAACATTATATACCAAAACGTTTCGCATTACATCAAGCTTTCCAACGCCATATCATTTGCTGCATTCCGACGTACGGCTAAAAAGTTAAGTCGAAAGTACGAACTTAGTGGAACTTGGACCACTTTTTAAATTACTCTTAAACCGTTCAAAATTAGAAAAAACATTGTACATGAAAAAGAAGAGCATTTTCATAAGCTTTTCAACGCCAAATAATTTTCCTCAATTGGATTAGCCTTCTAGAAATGACATTGAAAATACGAACTCGGCTGTTTGGTTTGCAAAATTCTATGATTTTTCAAATTACTCTTTAACCATAGGAATTAGAGAAAACGTTATACATGAGGAAGGAGCATATATATAGCAGCTTTCCAACACCATATTATTTGCCTCATTTCGATAAATGGTTTAGAAATGGAATCGAAAATACTATTCACGTTATTTTGTCTGAAGAAAAAAGGGATTTCAAAACTGCTCTTAAAATGCTTAGATTTTGCCAAAATTTTAACTTAGATCATGGTACTCGTGTCCACAGCTTTCCAACGGTACATGGCAAGCCCCGTTTGCGCAATGCTTGCGGAAGTTCATCCTAGCACTGGGGGAAGTTCAACTATTACCGTTGGGACAGGTCACGTAGTTATCAGAATATTATTCTCATCCCGTGATCGGAATAGTGTTTATATATATATATATATATATATATATATATATATATAGGGATTGACTATTCGTCACCCTGGGTGAGGAATAGTTATTCTTCACCCCCCTCTATTTTACCATCAATGCATCGTAATTTTACATTCCGTAAGTTTTGTCTTATTTCCGACATAAAAAGAGACCGTAATAATATATATAATCGTCGTAAAAAATATTTCATGTTATGTGAAATTACAAACGTAAAAACATAGTGTAAAATACACATAAACTGCAAATTTTCTTGCCTTATGACCTATATTTTTATTTTTTTATGACAAATTTTACGTAGTGAATCAATAGGAATGTAACTATTTGAATTCCATATATATATATATATATATATATATAAAGTTGAATTGTGCAAATTAGCAGAAATAGATCAAGATCGATGTATTTTCTATCATATTACCTTTCCACGGTTACCGCAGATGTAAAACTCTCGCTCTGGATTACTTTGTGTGTGCGACATATGCTTATCAGCAGGGCGTCCACAGCCGGAAAGCAGCACAGGTGCCCTTGCTCGACTCCTGACAGCTTCGGCACTGGTGGCATAACTATCGGATCAAAGGAACATCGCGCTGCAGTGGGATGATTCGCCAGCCAGGGCTAGCTGCATTGGCCGTGGCGAGCGCATGTCGTGGCCAACGAGGCCAGATAAGAGCTCGACCAAGGCGGCAGAGTCCCAAACTTGCGGCACGCCCCGCCGACGTGGACTCGCACGGGGGGGAGGCTCGTGTCAATTCAACCTCCGGTGGTCCACTGTCACCAAAGCAGGCAACTAAAAGGGAGTAGAATTTTGTGGAGAATGGAAGTGAATGTATTTGAGAACAAGGGGCTGCCAACACATCTATATATAGGCATAACTTAGTGCCAACGTTCGCGACGACGGCACGACAGCACAAGGTTAAGTATCTATGTCGTGTTTATAAATCACATGAAGGTAGTATACTACAACTGGTCACAACAACTGGGCTCACATAGTAGTGAAGTCAGAAGTATTAGGAATGCCAGCAATAGCAAGTTATAGCTGGCGTACCAATTTGGACGATGCCAACACTATTTTGATGAAAAATGGCGCGCCACAAACGGAAGTTGTGGCTAGCCATTTTTCCACTAGTGTTCTGTTCATTCTTTCACCAGTATTTTTATATATTCCAAAATAATTCTCCATCAATTTTCAGGTCATTTGGAGTTGTGCATAATAAGTGTCTCCAATATAGCCCTTTCCAGTCCAGAATTCTAGCTGTTGGCAATCTCCCTCTTCATGTAAAACTTGCAAAATAAGAGAGAAAAGGCATAAGAATTGTACCATAAAGTGAAACAGCCGTCCATAAAGCAATAAATATTGATATGAAAACATGATGCAAAATGGACGTATCACGTCTCCGTCGTATCTAGTTTTCCAAACACTTTTGCTCTTGTTTTGGACTCTAATTTGCATGATTTGAATGAAACTAACCCGGACTGGCGCTGTTTTCAGCAGAACTACCATGATGTTCTTTTGTGCAGAAATAAAAGTTTTCAGAATTGGACAAACTTTTTGGAGATTTTTTATGGAATATTAAAAAATACTAGAGCGAAGATCCACTGGAGGGCGCCACAAGTTGCTCACAAAGCAACAGGGCACGACCACCCCCTTGGGCACACCTTATTACTTTGTGGGGCCCACGTGGCCCTGCTGACCCTAATGTCAGGCCTATAAATTCCTTTTCCCCGAGAAAAAAATAAGAGAAGAAGTTTCATCACATTTTACGATACAGAGTCGTCGCCACCTCCTATTCTTCATCAGGAGGGCTGATCTGTAGTCCGTTTGGGACTTTGGAGAGGGCGACTCATCACCATCATCATCACCAATTTCATGATGCTCACCACCGGGAGTGAGTAATTCCTTCATAGGCTTGCTGGACAGTGATGGATTTGGATGAGATTTTTCATGTAATCGAGTCAATTTGTTAGGGCTTGATCCCTAGTATCCACTATGTTCTGAGATTGATGTTGCTATGACTTTTCTATGCTTAATGCTTGTCACTAGGGCCCAAGTGCCATGATTTAAGATCTGAACCCTCTATGTTTTCATGAATATATTTGAGTTCTTGATCATATCTTGCAGGTTATATGCACCTATTACGTGTTATGATCCGCATACCCCAAAGTGACAATAGTTTGGATTCTTTCCGGTGATGACCGTAGTATGAGGAGTTCATGTATTAACCACGTGTTAATGCTTTGTTCCGGTTCTCTATTAAAAGGATGCCTTAATATCCCTTAGTTTCCTTTTGGACCCCGCTGCCATGGGAGGGTAGGACAAAAGATGTCATGCAAGTTCTTATTATAAGCATGTATGACTATATACGGAATACATGCCTACATTATATTGTTGAATTGTAGCTATTATGTATCGCTCTATGTTGTGGCTGTTATATGATGAATGTCATCCAATACGAATATCCTTCAGTTATCCAATGCCTACGCTTGTCGAATATTGGTCTTTTCTAAGTTACTTTTGTTATTGCTCCTATTACTATTACCGTTACTATTGCTACTATTACTACTGCTATCAAACTATCATATTACTATGCTACTAAACACTTCACTGCAAATATTTAGTTCTCCGGGTGTGGTTGAATTGACAACTCAACTGCTAATACTTGCAAATATTCTTTGGCTCCCCTTGTGTCGAATTAATAAATTTGGGTGAAATACTACCCTCGAAAACAATTGCGATCCCCTATACTTGTGGGTTATCAAGACCTTTTTATGGCACTGTTGTTGGGGAGCATAGCTCTATTGTTGAGTCACTTGGGATTTTTATCAACTGATCAATGTGAAGAATCTAAAAGACACTAGAACCAAGATCGTACCTTCTAAGACGAGGGGAGGTGATGTAGGGTGGAACCCTAGGGGCTGATCTTTCATGATTTGGAGGGGGATTCCCAAAGAACACGATGAACACACGAAGGGAGAAATGAGAAGAAACACTCAAATCAACGAGATTTGATTGCACATGTGCTAGATCCAAGTACACAAAGAGATACACGATCCAAATTCAACAAAGGGGGGGGGGGTACAAAGGACCTAGTTCATCTCCAAGGAGGAGGTCTTGACTCCACTAGGGGATCTTCCCACAAGGGGGTCTTGAATACACTTGGGGGATCTTCTCCTAGGAGGCCTTGGTCTACAATGGAGTAGGGATACAAGTAGATGAGCAATGCTCTATCTCCAAAATGAGCTATCACAATGCTAACCCTAAAATGGCGGAGGTGGAGGAGTATATATAGTCTAGAGGGGCGAAGAGCTACATGGGCCTCGACCCTATGCATTGTGTGTAGACAGGTGTCGAACGTTTGGAGGGTTACGATCGTCCGGAGGCTTGCGAGGGTCCGGACGTCCGTAGTCGTCCGGTCTTCCGGCAATTTCGGCTTAGGTGCGGTGCAGTCGGATTTCCGGCACGGGTCGGACGTCCGATCGACGGTCGTCAGGAAGCCTTTGGATTTTCGTCATTTGGGCTCTGTGATGGAGATGCCAGATGGATGGAGGGGTCTGGATGCTGGAGTGTGTCGGATGTCCAAATCTTGAAGGTCGCCCGACCGTTGTAGCACACGCTGGCTGGGTCCTTCGGCTGGCTGGCATTCCAGGCGTCGGAAGTTGTAGCACACGCTGGCTGGGTCCTTCGGCTGGCTGGCATTCCAGGCGTCGGAAGTTCGGTGTTGTCCGGTCGTCCAGAGGCTATAGAATCCTGTCAGCTCTTCCACTAGATCCTCGTACTTGGTGTTCTCGCCACCTTTCCTGTTTCATGTAGTTGCTCTATGGCTTTACTCTAAGTACCTGGTCACACATAGGGTCTCCGCTTGAGGTAGTAGCCATGTCTCACATGTGGAATGTGTTAGTTCGGAGAGGAGCGAGTTGACCTTAGTTTCGATAGCCCTTGCTCAAGCTCTAGTCATTGGTCCATGTGGTGTCGTAGGAGAAGAAGGTAAGTCCATGGGGATGATCGTAGGATGCTCTGCATCATCTCCCCACCCCCTTGGGAAAGATCCAACCTCAGATCAAAAGCCTCATCACCATGGCAGGGAGAGAGATCCTTGATATTGAAGATGTCGCTCACGGAGTACTTGTCTCGTGGGATGTCGATCTTGTAAGCATTGTTGTTGTAGCATTCGAGCACCTTGAAGGGTCCGTCGGCTCGCGGTACTAGCTTGTACTTGTGTTCGTTGGGGAAGTGTTCCTTGCGAAGGTGTAGCCACAATACATCTCCAATGTTGAATATCATGGGTTGCTTGTTGAAGTTGATCTTGGTCACGACTCGGTGTACTTGGCGCTCGATCGCTTGTCGTGTATCTTCATGCACCTTCTTGAGATAGCCTGCTCGTGCGCTTGCATCCATGTTGATGTGCTCTTGTAGTGCTAGTGGTAGAATGTCTAATGGGGATAATGGATTGAAACAGTAGACGACCTCGAAGGGGGACTTGACGGTAGTCGAATGTCTTGCTCGGTTGTAGGCATACTCGGCGATGGGTAAGCACTCCTCCCAATCCTTGATGTTCTTGTTGATAAACACGCGGAGGAGAGTAGATAGCGTCCGGTTCATGACCTCTGTTTGGCCGTCGGTTTGCGGATGGTTGGCCGAAGAGAATAAGAGCTTGATTCCGAGCTTGGCACAAAGCATCTTCCAAAAGTAGCTTAGGAACTTGACGTTGCAGTCCGAGACAATAGTCTTGGGCGCTCCATGTAGATGCAAGATTTCCCTATAAAAGAGATTGGCAACATTTGAAGCATCGTCTATCTTGTTACATGGAATAAAGTGTGCCATCTTAGAGAAACGGTCCACAATAACAAGCACGGAATCTTTGCCATTTCTAGCTCTAGGCAAACCAAGCACAAAGTCCATACTAATATCTTCACATGGGTGATATGGAATAGGAAGCGGCATATAGAGACCATGGGATTGAGCTTTAGAGTGAGATTTACAACATGTAGAGCATCGATTGGTGTAGCGGGACACGTCGCGAAACATCTTGGACCAAAAGTAGTTCTTGGAGAAGGTAGCGAAGGTCTTGTCGTGTCCAATGTGTCCATGAGTCTCTTGCAAAAGTAACAAACAAAGAAAAGACTCGGGAATACAAAGTTTGTTAGCTCTCATTAGATAATCATCCTTAATGTAATAGCGTTCCCAATATGTATGCGTCAAGCATTTGGCATAAGGAATAGCCAAAGTAGGATCATGCGCATACAAGTCTTTTATGTGCTCAAAGCAAATGACATTCAATTCTAGTTGAGTTACAAGCATACATTTGCGGGAAATAGCATCCGCCAAACCATTTCCCTTACCTTTGATGCACTTGATGACATAAGAAAAGACTCTATGAATTCAGTCCATCTGGCATGTCGCTTATTTAACTTGGTTTTACCCTTAAGGTACTTCAGAGTTTCGTGGTCGGTATGGATGACAAATTCATGAGGACGGAGATAATTCTCCCACACATGCAATACTCGAACCAAAGCATACTACTCTTTGTCATAGATGGGATAGTTTAGTTGTGCTCCGGAAAGTTTCTCACTAAAGTAAGAAATTGGACGCTTCTCTTGCATTAACACACATCCTATGCCATTACCTCTAGTGTCGCAATGGACCTCAAAAGTTTTATCAATGTTGGGTAATGCAAGCAATGGAGCATGTGTAAGCAAATTCTTAAGCTCATGAAATGTGGTATCCTGGGATGGTCCCCAAACAAATGGTGCATTCTTCCTACTCAAGGCATGCAAAGGTGATGCAATAGTGCTAAAATCCTTAACGAATCTACGATAGAAACCGGCTAAGCCAAGGAAACTACACAGTTGTTGCAAGTTGGTTGGTTGTGGCCAATTTTTAATAGCATCAATTTTAGCTCCATCTACATGAATACCCTTAGAGGACACAACAAAACCCAAGAAAACGAGCTTGTCAACACCAAATGTGCATTTCTCCATATTAGCATAAAGTCGTTCTTTCCTAAGAGTTTGCAAAACGGCTCTAAGATGGGTGACATGATCTTCTAGAGATGTGCTAAAAACAAGTATGTCGTCAAAGTAGACCACAACAAATATGCCAATGTAGGGGTGAAGAATAATGCATCACACGCATGAAAGTACCGGGTGCTTCGGATAAGCCCATAGGCATAACTAGCCATTTATTCAAGCCAAATTTTGTTTTAAAAGAAGTTTTCCGTTGATCACCTTCTTGGATGCAAATTTGATAATAGCCACCTTTAACATCAATTTTGTAGAAAATTGTGGATCCGCTAAGCTCATCTAGCATATCGTCAAGGCGTGGAATGAGATGCCTATAGCAAACGGTGATAGCATTTATGGGACGGAAATCGGAACACATGCGAAACTACCATCTTTCTTAGGCACAAGAATAGTCGGAACGGCACAAGGACTTGAGCTTTCATGTACATGACCATTGTTAATGAGGTGTCGTACTTGCCTTTGTATTTCCTTGGTTTCTTCGGGGTTGACGCGGTAGGGTGCCTTGTTTGATAACGGTGCACCAGGGATGAGGTCGATTCGATGTTTGATGCCGCGTAGTGCAGGAAGTTCTGGAGGTAGCTCATCAGGGAATACGTCCACAGATTCCTACAATAGATTAGACAACACTAAAGTTAGATGGTGAGAGGTGTTAGTCCTTGCCTCTTCGTCTTTGCACACTAGGACATAATGAATAACACTACATGGGTTCTCACACACTTCTCTCATCTCTCTTTTGGTAGCTAGAAGCACTAGTTTTTTCTTCTCGCTCATCATGGGGGCACTCGATTTGGGCTTGTGGCTCTCACTCTCTTTTTGGTTGCTCACTCTCTCACTATTCTCTCCATGATGGGTGGTTGCTTGCTTGTCGCCGATAATTTGACTTGGTGACATAGGTCGTAGCACGTACTCCTTTCCCTTTACCTTAAATCTATAGTGATTGGTTCGCCCATTGTGGATGACGCTGCGGTCGAATTGCCAAGGTTGTCCAAGCAAGAGATGGCAACCAGACATGGTAACCACATCACACTCCAAGATGTCTTCGTATGCTCCAATCTTGAAGGAGACTTGAATGGTGTGCTCCACTTGAATGGTGCCGGAGTCGCTAAGACATTGGACCTTGCAGGGATGAGGATGCCTCATCTTGATCAATTGTAGCTTGGAAGATAGCTCTTCACTTGCCAAATTGTGGCAACTTCCTCCGTCAATGATGACCATCATGGAACGACCATTGATGCCCGCTTTGGTGTGGAAGATGTGGCAACGTTGGTCTTCGTCTTGTTGGTGTTGAAGTGTCTTGTAGACAATGAGAGCGGGGTTTGAATCATTGTCACAAAAGACTTGGTCATTTTCATCTTCATTCACGCGCCGGTGCATGGCCAGGTGCTCAAGAGTTTTCATTTCTTCCTCACTCATCGAGTCATAGGTGTCATCGTCATTGGCTATCATGGTGCGCCGAGTGGGTCACTCAAATGTCTTGTGGCCTCGGCCTTGACATGTGAAGCATTTGATAGAACTCATCTTGACAGTCTCATCTGGTAGAGTTGTCGATTATGAAGCTCTCGTCTTGAAGTTGCTTGTAGTAGGAGGACGACTTGAAGGTGTCGAAGTCTTCTTGTAACTTGACTTGTCGTTGTTCAATAGTGTAGGTTTAGTTGAGGCAGAAAGCATTGTAGTCGGTTAAGCTTGAGTGTACGAGCCATATGTCTTGGATGAGTACTTGGTGTATTTGTAATCATCTTGCACTTGTCGCTCCGCCTTGGTAGCTTGGTGCACTAGCTCGAGAAGGTTCATCTATGGCTGGAAATCCGCAATCTTCTTGATAGGATGGTTGAGTCCATTCAAGAATAATGCCATGGTTTGCTCCTCATCTTCCGTGACATTTGCTCGAATTATGGCGATCTCCATTTCCTTGTAGTACTCTTCAATGGACTTGGTGCCTTGCTTGAGGAGTTACAATTTCTTGAAGAGGTCGCGACTATAGTACGTGGGTACAAAGCGCACTCGTATGACATCCTTCATTTGATTCCATGTTATGATGGGTGGTGTCGGATTTTGGGTTCCGGCAAAACCCTTGAGGTTTGAACAGTGGGGTGCGTGCGAAGATTTCTTCCTACCTAATCACACCCTCAACCTCGCCACGATCTCAAAGGCTAGCTCGACGAACTCGCAACACAAGAGACACAAGCTTTATACTGGTTCGGGCCACCGTTGTGGTGTAATGCCCTACTCCAGTGTGGTGTGGTGGATTGCCTCTCGGGCTGAGGATGAACAGTACAAGGGGAAGAACAGCCTCCTGAGGCGAGGTGTTCTTGTGCTTGGTGAGTGCGAGGATGGGTTGGATCTAGTCCAAGATGAGATGCCTCCTACTGCGGTGGCTAGCCCTATTTATAGAGGCTCTAGTCCTCTTCCCAAATGTTGAGCAGGAAGGGAGCCAACAACGGCCAATTTGAAAGGGGACAACTAGTACAAGCTATCCTGACTAAAGGTGGTCTTTTCCTGCCAAAGGCTCTGGTGGTGACGCCTTCTTGGGCTCCACGGTGACCTCCGTCCTGCCGTCCTGCTGGTCTTGGTCTCGTTGCACCAATAAGGAAACCTTTGCCTAATGCCTCAGTACTCATCGCCTGCGCTTGCCTCCTTGGCACCAAAGAGGAAGCGAGGACACTGTGCGCGCTGGCGCCCGCCTGGTCTTGGTCGTCATGGCTGACATCGTAGGAACCTCGTGAGGTTTGTCTTGCCTTGATCTCTCCGCCCCTCGCGAGCCAGCCTGGTGAAGCCACTCCCGAGGAGGTCTTGCGTTGTCCGCCTCGCGAGGCTTGGCCCCTCGCGAGGGTCTTGAGTGCTTGTTGGTGAAGACGGGCCATACTGCGCCGCGAGTGGAGCCACGCCGTGGGCTGCAGGTAGGCAAGTCTGGGGACCCCGTTCCTAGAACGCTGACAGTAGCCCCCGGGCCCAAGGCGCGCTTGGACTTGGCTTCGAGGCGAAGCCAAAGGGGAAGTGCGCCCCAACAGCCTGCGGCCTTGGTCGACGCGTGGCGATTGATTGGACGTGGGCGTCTCCGCTTCCCCATGATGCCTCGGCAACTGCCTGACTTGATGAGTCCCTGCTGCATGCAAAAAGAGTTATCATTACCTCTGATCGTGGAGGTCGGCGGTTGGCCTCCTCGGGGCTATAAATGAGGAGGGCAGCAGAGCCCCCGTCGCCCATCTCTTCCCATTCCGCTCACTTCTCCTACCTTGCTCCATTGCCAGCAGCGACTCCATGGCGCCAATCCAAAGATTCTCGGCCGCGGAGAAAGCAAAAACTCCCCGTGAAGAGCCCGGGCCACTTCCGCTGAAGAAGAGGTCGGTCCACCGCTGTGAAGTAGCCGTGCGGCAGGAGGTGACAAGGCCTTGGTACGAGCGGCCACCTCCTGGGTATCCGCTATCTATATATTCCCAAGCCGAGGGCTCGGGAGGACGAGGCGGCGAGCGGCGTCGCCCACGCCGCGGCCGCGGTTGTCGTGCAATGGTGGCGCACACCGTCGCCCCAGGGGCCCACGCCATGGACTCCTCGCGTGAGCTCGTCCTGTGGGTGGCGATGCCTCCGTGCTCCTGATTCCGCTTCCCCCAGTTCTTCTCCGCCGAGATGCCGTCGAGGGGGCCCCTCGAGCTATGGTTGCAGCACGCCGACTGCGATGCCCCGGCGACCGGAGCGGATGTGGAAGTCGTCTCCCCGAGCAAGGTTTCATGACCCGCGGCTGGGGCGAGGTTGCCTGGGTTTGCCGCGCAGAAGGCGCCCTTGTGATCCACTTCAGGTACGATGGCGCCTCCACCATGTTCTTCAAGGTCTTCGACGCGGAAGGCCCCCGCTTGGAGTGCTGCCCTGGAGAGGGCCGCCTGAACGGTGCCACGGCAGGTGCTGGGCCTGCCGCCCACCTCGCCAGCGACTGATCCAGCAGTAGTGGCGCCGCTTGGGAGTCCAGCGATTCTCCCGAGCTTTACGAGACTTCGGAGACGAGTGACGACAGCTACGTGCCCTCGAGCTCTCGCCGGACTCGGAGCAAGGCTGCAGCACCCGACCGTCGTCGTCGCTGATCTGGATGGGGTTGGCGCCGGCCTCCTGTGGCCCACTATTGATGATGGCGTCGACCACGCTGGCACGTGTAGACAGGTCTCCGTGAATTTCCTTTCTCTTGTTCCGTGCAAGGAATCGAAACGAACCCCGTGGAGGTGTGTAAAGAACCTGTAATGTCTTTTGTTGGTATTATCCTTATTATGAAATTGTGCGAGTGCGTGTCCTGCTTCGGCTCAGTCTCCCCTTTCTATCCTCGCGACGGCTTGATGCTCTACGCCGACAGGTCCCAGTCCCCAGGCAGGCTGCAGCCGTCGCTGGTATGCCTGGTCGTGATGCCGTGGTCAAGGCCAGGAGGTGAGCGGCCCGAGGTCCAGTAAGAGCTCCCGAGGCGCGATGCTCAGGAGGTCCCCTTTAGTGTCCAAGTGACCATCGAGAGGTAAGAAAGGGAGGCGACGTTGCCATGGCAGGGCTGCAGTGAGTGAGGATCCCGTGTCGTAGCGATTGGTTGGTCGGAGCGCGAAACTCATCTTGGCAATCTAGAGTCGTTCCCTTGCGTTGCACCAGACTTGTGCGCTGGCGGTCATGGTGCAGCTAGGTTAGGCCCGTGCGTGCTTACCTTCCTCTCCACGATCTCCTTTGTGCTCTACGTCCTCAGGTCCCAGCCCTCGAGCAAGCTCAGCCGCCGCTGGTATGCCAGGTCGCGATGCCGTGGTCAAGTCCAGGGGGTGAGGGCTGGAGAGCTAGTAGGAGCTCCTGAGTCGCGATGCTCAGGAGCCCCCCTTTTAATGCGCAAGCGAATTGCATGGGAGAAGAAGGAGCCCGTGGTACCACCCACTGTTGTTCTCGAGAGGTTCCTGCAAGTCAGCACGAGGAGGGGCACGGATTGCCATTATGATTGCCGGTCGGTCGCTGGTCGCTTCGTAAGAGAATGAAGGCACTGAGGGCCTGGTGAGGTGACGCGTGCAGGGCGTGCCGCGGGCCAGAGCTCGACCACTTAGATTTATCAATGTTGCAGGGACGGACCCAAGCAAGAGCGCCGTGCCAGTGTGAACAGCTCCCATGGTAGGTGACAATCAAGCAGGTGATAATCACAGATAGGTTAAGCATGAAAAGCATACTAGCTTAGGTGAATGCAAGAACGATACACGCCACTGGGTCTGGCCCGAGCGGCTTGGGGATGATGCAGCCCGAGGGGCGCCTCCAACAAAGTAAGCTAAAGATGTGAAGGGATACATGCCACATGGACGGACCCACGCGGACTAGGAATGATGCAGCCCGAGGGGCGCTCCCAGCTAAATAAACTTAGAATATGTCACCTGGTTCTGTTGTCGAAGGAACGTTGGGGCAGCTGAAGATGCATAGCGAAGGGGCTGCTCCTCATGAGCCACCAGGGCCCTGAGCCTCGGGAGGCTCTGGGGGTCCAGACGGTTCCTTGAGGACCGTCTCCGCCAGGACTGCGTGGTGCCTGGCCTCCTGAGCCGCCAGGACGCTCCGCAGGTTGTGCTGGAAGGCGGACGCCATGCTCGGCAGGCCAAAAGGCATGCGAACGTAGCTATGAGGCTAGCTCTCGTAGTGTCCCACGCGTGAAGGCCAGAAAAGCTCCTGATATGCGGCCCTGTTGAGCCTTGGGACGTCGATGTAGACGCGCAGCCCGCCATCCTCGCCTGGATGGGGAGCTGCGCCAGGTGAGCGGCGATCGCCGCATGTCAGATCTCGGGTTCCGGCAAAACCCTCAAGGTTCGAACAGTGGGGTGCGCACAAAGATCTCCCCCTACCGAATTACGCCCCCAGCCTCACTGGGATCTCTAAGCTTAGCTCAACGAAGTCTCAACACAAGAGACACTAGATTTATACTGGTTCAGGCCACCGTTGTGGTGTAATACCCTACTCCAGTGTGGTGTGGTGGATTGCCTCTCGGGCCGAGGATGAAAAGTACAAGGGGAAGAACAGCATCCTTGGGTGAGGTGTTCTTGTGCTTGGTGGGTGTGAGGATAGGTTGGATCTAGTCCAAGATGAGATGGCCGAGGCTCCGTTGCCTCCTACTGTGGTGGCTAATCCTATTTATAGACGCCCTGGTCCTCTCCCCAAATATTGAGCGGGAAGGGACGCCACAACGGCCAATTTGAAAGGGGACAGCTAGTACAAGTTATCCTGACAAAAGCAGTCTTCGCCTGCCAAAGGCTCTGGTGGTGATGCCGCCTTGGGCTCCATGGTGACCTCCGTCTTGCCGTCCTGCTGGTCTTGGTCTCGTTGCACCGATATAGAAACCTTTGCTTGACGCCTCGATACTGCTCGCCTGCGCTTGCCTCCTTAGCACCAAAGAGGAAACAAGGACACTGCGCGCGCTGGCGCCCGCCAGGCGCCCACCTGGTCTCGATCGTCATGGCTCACGTCATGAGAACCTCGCGAGATTTGCCTTGCCTTGATCTCTCCGCCCCTCGCGAGACAGCCTAGTGAGGCCGCTCCCGAGGATGTCTTGTGTCGTTTGCCTCGCGAGGCTTGGCCCCTCGCGAGGGTCTCGAATGCTTGTTGGTGAAGATGGGCCGTACGGGCCCGCTCACAGAGCCACGCCGTGGGCTGCAGGGAGGCAAGTCTGTGGACCCCCATTCCCAGAACGCCGACAGTAGCCCCCGGGCCCAAGGCGCGCTCGGACTTGGCTTCGAGGCGAAGCCAAAGGGCAAGTGCGGAGCGCCGCGGGCCCCAACAGCTTGCGTCCTTGGTCGACGCGTGGCAGTTGATTGGACGTGGGCGTCTCCGCTTCCCCACGCTGCCTTGATACCCGCCTGGCGAGGCGGCCACCGCGGTCTACACGGTTTCCCTCCTGTTGTTGTGGCGCACTCCCCAATTCTCCGCTTCCTCGAAGCTCAGCCTCTTCTCCCGATCTGATCTGAGCTCAATCCTCCCATTGCCATGGCGCCAGACTGTCGGTGAGAACGACACCTATGGGATCACAAGAATCCCTACTACGGTTGGCGGGGCACGGGGTTGTGAGAAGAGCGGGTCCGACAGAAAGCACACGGATCGTTTACCCAGGTTCGGGCCGCGAGGATGCGTAAAACCCTAGTCCTGCTTTGGTGGATGTATTGATTGTTCTTGAGCTCTCGAACTAGCTACGGTGGCCGTGTCGTTCAAAAGAGCCGAATCCCCCTCCAGTACGCCATGAGCCTCCTTTTATAGTCAAAAGGGGCTGCCACAGTGGCACACAGGAGATGGAAAGGCCTACAGTATTGCGAGCTTATCGCCCATATTACAGGACAAGACGCATTTAATGCATCGCTTAGGTGCCCCTTAGCTTTATCGGGGACGGGAACGAGGCCCGTCCCTTCCGTCGCCCCCCTCCTCGCTTCGACACGCGCCCTGGCCAGCGACATGCGGTGCCATGTAGGCAGGCAGGCAGCTGAGGTGGCGTGGTGGTAGGGTCTTCACGAAGATCTGCACGCCGTCACATAGGCGCTTGCTGAGTTGGCCTGGGATCCGCATGTTGCCACGCAGGTGCCTGCCCAGCTGGTCGGGTTGGCAGCTGCATGCTAATGGCGGTGGAAACTTGGTTGGTGCGGGCCTGGCAGGGGCCCCGCTGATGTCCTCGGCAAGGGCCTTGCCGGGGGCCAGGCAAGGGTCTTGCCGTGGCGCAGAGTCATCCTCGGCAAGGATCTTGCCGGGGGTCTTGTGGCTTTCCTCGGCAAGGATCTTGCCGAGGATCGTTGTCTTCTGATCTCATATATCTATGGTCTTGACAAAGATCTGCATGCCACCACGGAGGAGCCTCCCGAGCCCTGGTCCAATCGTAGTCGGTTGGGTTGGAACCCGTGGGCTCAAGGGCGGCTCACTCTGTTGGTGTTTGGGCAAGTTGCCCCAGCAAGGCTCTTGTCAGGGCCGCGGAGGCCTTGCCGGGGGACTCCACCTCGCCCCTTTGCTGTCTCGTGTTTCCGGTCTTGCGTTGCCTCTGACCATCTTGTGCCTCTGGCTTCTCTCCGGTTTCTGTCCCCTGCTCTGCTTAGTGTGGCCGTGGGCGCGGCTACGACTGTCCATGCACAAGTAAAGGGTTCAAAAGGAGCGCCCCTACTTTTGTACACCGACACGGACCAGTCGGAGAAAGGGAAGAGTCCCCTGTCCTCCGCCGAGCTTCGTCCGACCATTGAGCCTGCCGTTGGCAGGTCGCTGGTGCTCAATCAAGAAGCCATGGACAATGTGCGTCCCATGCTCGCCTCCAGCTTCAATGAGTGGGGAGGGACGGTGGCCTGGCCTGCGTCTCGTGCTCGTATCGACCGGACAGCCACCAAGGTCCCATTCTTCATCGACGCCCTTTGGGCTGGCCTGGTTCCTCCTTTCTCCGCCTTCTTCAACGCAGTGCTTGCCCATTATCAGATCCACATGCTGCACCATGACCCCCAATCGGTGACCCTTCTTGCTGTCTTCGCCTTTGTTTGCGAGGCCATGGTGGGCATTGCTCCTTCCGTGGCCCTTCTCCACCACTTCTTCTTGTTGCACCTGACTGATCTCCGGTAGAGCTCGGGGTGCCTGAGCTTCCAGGCTGTGGCGGCGACGGCAGGCACGGGGATTGACTTCGAGCTTCCACCATCCACGAGCGAGTTTCAGACACTGTGGGTATTTGTTGATGTCAGAGTGCTCAGCCCTCTACTCCATTCTCCGTCGGCGCCTGCCATTCCCAACTCCAGTTGGTGCCATCAAAGGCTCACCGATCCGTGCCTTGTCCCCATCTGGCTCAGGCTGAAGGGGCTAAAAGACCTTAGCGTGACTGCGCCTATGGTGGTGAAGGAGTTCGTCCAGCGCCGGGTTGCTCCGCTTCAGTGCCATTCCCGGCCAATGTGGGCCTTGCTTAGCAGCAAGGACCACATGAGACTTCAGGAGTCCGGGCTCCCCCTTGAGGCACAGCGAACGGTGCTCGAGGTCCTGACGGGTGTCCCGTTGCCAGATGACATGCCGGGGAAGAATTGCCTGCTGTACCGCTGCTTGAACAAGGTGGAATTTGTGGAGCGTATGCCCTCCTTCGATGAGTAGGGGCTGCGTCCGGTCGGTCTGGGGGGCCCCGTGAGAACCCCGTCGACGTGGTTCCCCTCCTTGCCGCTGGCGTCGAGCTCGCCCCAGGTGTGGGTGCAGGGGGGTGAGCACCGCTGGAGGCCGATGGCGCGGGTGCCGAGGTGCTGATTCCACCTAGGGCTCCCGAGGCGTCGTCTTCGGGTACTCGTGATTCTTGCCCTGGGGCGGCAGTTGAGGGGGCGATGCAGCCCGCGACTCCCGAGGCCGAGGCTCCTGAGGCCTCGGCAGGTCGCTGTGAGGCGGAGCCCGATAGCCCCCCTCAGCTTGGCGCTCCTGAGGTTGTCTCTTCGAGCGATTCTCTAGTTGCGCCTCATGTTGGCCACCATGTCCAGCGCTTTGGTCGGCATTGTGTGGACTTCGAGGAGCTCCTCAAGAGGAAGGGGTCCCCAAGGCGCGGCAGCGGCACCTTCGGGCCGTTAAAACAGAGAAAGTACATCGCCGTTGACGAGTAAGTACCTTATCTTTGTGATTCTTCGAGTGCTGCTTCCCTTCCTGACGATGGCTCTTCAGGATCCCTTCCGCCAAGGCCGCGGAATCTCCTGAGAAGCAACCTCCTCTCGCCTCGTTTCTCCCGCTAGACTTGAGCGCTGCAAGCCCGCACGCTACTCACGGCGCGAAGTTAACCAGGGAAGCCAGCTCATTAACAAGGCATCTTGAGCTCGCACCCTCGCCGTCTCCCCTTCGCGGCCTTGCTTGGAATATAGCAAGCATGCCAAGGGTTCCTCCCTTGGTCGTGGACGGCGGCTGGGTGGCTTCGGTCTTGGGCTCCTCTTCAAGCAGCGGGCCTCCACCCGCTCGGGCCCCTTGTGAGGCCTGGCCAGCAATCGGGTGGGTGCCAGCCCCCAGCCCCCTGCTGAAAGGGGGCGAGCCACTTCGGGCCCCATCTACAGCCCCCGCGGCGGAGGACGGAGTCAGCAGCATGCTCAAGTCGGCACAAGAAAGGAGCGTCGTCCACCATGAGCTCTTTCAGGAGGCGATGGGCGCGATGAACCGGCTTGGTGAAGAGCTCGTGGATGTGGACGCACGCCTTGTGGCCGAGGGTCTTCGGCTGGTGGAGGAGCGGCATAAGCTGAAGGTGGCTATCAACCTCGGGCGCCACCAGCGTGAGCTTGATAATGCGAAGGCCGAGGTTTCTCTCGCAGCCTCGCGTGAGGCCTGCTCCCGAGCTCAGGAAGAGGCCCGGGAAGCTGACCGCCATCGCGAGGCCGCAGAGAAGTGCGCGTGGGAGCTCCAAGCCTGGAGCTCCTCCTTGGAGCAGCAAGTGGAGGCGCGCAAAGCCGCCCTTGCGTCGTTGAGGGGGACGCCCGCCGAAGAGGAAGAGATCCGGAAGCGTGAGGAGGCGTTGGTGTTGGAAGCTGTGGAGGGTAGCCTTGAGCTCGAGCGACTTGAGACAACGGAGCGCCAAGTTGCCCAAGCGGAAGATTCCATTGGTGCGTGCGAGGCCAGGGTCCAGGAGGAGGTCGATCGCCGGGTGGCCGAGGCTCGCGCGGATCTTGAGGGCAGGTACGACCTGAAGTTGGAGTTCGTGGAAGCTGCTGCCCTCAAGTACAGGTTAATCGAGGCGGAGCGGCGCGAGGAGGCCGCCGCAGCCGCCCTGGTCTCGGCGCAGGCCGAACTGGCCTCCGCCCGCGCCGAGCTGCTCCCTCTTCAGCAGCGGGTTGTTGACGCCGAGTTCGTCGCGTGGCAGAACAGGGAGGAAGTGCTTCAGCGGCGGACGCTGGAGCGCGCGCACGGCCCCAATGTCCAGGACCTCAGGAACAGGGCCAATATTGCCCAGGGCCACATCTGCGATGAGAATGCCCCTCATCCCCGCATGGACGACTACGCCAGTCACCTCTGCTTATTCACCGACATGGTGACGCGCCTAAAGAATCGCTCCGAGAGAGCTTGCCTTCTTGTTAAAGAGAGGAGCCGCGGCCTGCTGGGGCGCGCATTCTCTCGTGTCTTCAGCCATCTCCAGAACACCTACCAGGACTTTGACTTTGACGCTGCCATTGCTCCGGTTCTGGAGGCCATTCGGGGCGACCTGGCGTGGTGGGTGGAGGACAATGTGGATGCGTTGGTCAGGGCCTTCGCTTCCTAGGACGACGCGGTGGTGGTCGCGGCGGATGAAGGCGACGTGGTGGACGATGGCGATGGCGGCGCCGGTGGAGGTGATGGTGGTGCTAGCGACGGTGGCAGCGATGCCAGCGACGCGTCTAAGGGCGATCCAGGGGACGCGGCGAGCGACATGTCCGACTGGTCCCGCGTTTCCCAGTTGTTTGTCCTGCACGCAGAAGCTCGGCCGCGGCCCTAGAGGTTGTAAGAGCATTTTTCGAGGGGAAGCCCCTCATGTAAATATACTACTGACTCTATCTTTTTAGGACGAGTTGAATATGTGTCTTCATGAACTCACGTATCCTGGGGCAAGTTTGCCGTTGCGGTTTACCTTGGCCTGGACGAGCCCCGAATCGGCTCATGAGGTTGTGAGTTTCTGGGAATCTCCTGAGGAGCCTGTCAACACACCCGATGAGGCCGCGTGATAAGTAAGCGCTAGCCGTGGCGCGACATGTGTGTGGCACGCGTGCGCCATGCCTAGCCCCGCCCGCGAGGGGGAAGCAACAGGCGCGAACTCCGAATTAAGGCAAGAACCGGATAGCAAGAAATCGCTCGAACGAGAAAAGGCACCCCCCGCGCACATCAATGAAAATTCAACTTCAACTTAAATCCAAATCCAGAAGGCAGGGTTACAGAAAAGAGATCCAAAGCAAATGGCCGCGTCCGGCGCCTAGTCTAGTCTTCTTGTTTTCTCACCAACACGGAGCTAAGAGTTGCCACTAGGACGTGGGAGGGAGCCCCCGAGGCCCGAGGGCGGCACTCCTGAGACTCCAGGGCATGTACAGCCCCACTAATTATTACGTGAGAGTGTCACGAGCGGAGACCTTCACAGGCGTGAGCCTTACTTCATATCGCCAGACGAGGGCCCCGCCTTGCGCCTCCCTCGACCACCGTTGGGGGCGACCGGAAACAACGACGACACCAAGGGGCAAAGGGGACGCCAGCGGCGCCCTCGGCGACCACGGGTCCTCTGCCGGGGGAAGGCTCTGGAGCACCTCCCTGGCAGAGGGCCTACCTCCGGGGGACGCCTTGCTCCGTGCGACGCGGGGAGGGGCCTTCCTCCCGGCACCTCTCCCGCAGCCCCGAGCGTGCCCCCTGGCGGTAGGAAGGCCGACGAGCTGGGGCCGTCATCCACTGCTACGACCTGATCCTCCTGTGTCCCATGGTTAGCGTAAGCCTGCTCCTGAGGAATTAGCGGTACCCTGTAGCTGTTGTCGCCGGTGCGGTTGGTTAGGCTTCCGGAGGGCTCCTGAAAGGTGCCGACTTCTAGCGCCTCCTCCTCCCAGCCCGGCTCGAGGAACGAGCTAGGCTCGTCTTCCAGCATGTACTCCTGGTCCACCATGCGGGGCACGTAGGCCTCCGAGGCCGCCTTAAAGACCTCCCCGTAGTGCCCCACGCTCCATGTTGCCCGGCCTAGCGTGCCGCCTTGAGGATGGTAGGGTTGCATCCCGTCGGGGCGGTAGGTGGCAGCGCTCGTGCCCGCGCCCACTGGAGGTGGCGCGGGTGCGAGCGGGCGTCCAGCTCCGTTGGTTGCGCCGGTGTCGATGAAGCCCGGTGGCATGCCCGTGGGCACGCGGGAGCGGCGAGGCCCGTCGTGCGACCCGGCCGCAATTTGAGGTGTGAGCAGAGAGCAGAAGGGTGGTGCTCCCAAGGCCGCGACATCCAAGAGCTCGGCGACGCGCTCTAGCAATGCATCCCGGCCGCTCTCCATTAACCGGCATCGCAGCAGCTCCCGAGCCAATGTGAGCACGACCCTTATGTTTGCTTGCTCCCATCAGGTGTGCGGCGCCGTGGGCACGGCGCGGCTTGAGGCCCTTGCGGCTGCCCGCACTTGTCGTGGGGTATGGGCGGACAGCAGGTGGCCACGTCGCTCACGCCCCGCAGTGTTTGGTGATGCGCATGCTGCCTAGGGCGCGGGGTTGAGGTCTTCTTGGGCGGGAGGCGCCGCCCGGGCTGGCCAGGCTACCCAGCGGTCGGCGTTGGTCCTTGAGTCGCCGGACATCGGAGCCGCGGAGTGTCGGGGGATCAACGAGCGGATCAACTGGCGGAGGAAGAGCTCCGGTGCACCCCTACCTGGCGTGCCAAATGTCGGATCTCGGGTTCCGGCAAAACCCTCAAGGTTCGAGCACTGGGGTGCGCATGAAGATCTCCCCCTACCGAATCACGCCCTCAGCCTCACCGGGATCTCTAAGCTTAGCTCGACGAACTCGCAACCCAGGAGACACTAGATTTATACTGGTTCGAGCCACCGTTGTGGTGTAATACCCTACTCCAGTGTGGTGTGGTGGATTGCCTCTCGGGCCGATTATGAACAGTACAAGGGGAAGAACAGCTTCCTGGGGTGAGGTGTTCTTGTGCTTGGTGGGTGTGAGGATAGGTTGGATCTAGTCCAAGATGAGATGGCTGAGGCTCCGTTGCCTCCTCCTCTGGTGGCTAATCCTATTTATAGACGCCCTGGTCCTCTCCCCAAATATTGAGCTAGAAGGGATGCCACAACGGCCAATTTGAAAGGGGACAGCTAGTACAAGTTATCCTGACAAAAGCAGTCTTCGCCTGCCAAAGGCTCTGGTGGTGACGCCACCTTGCGCTCCATGGTGACCTCCATCTTGCCGACCTGCTGGTCTTGGTCTCGTTGCACCGATATGGAAACCTTGGCTTGACACCTTGGTACTCCTCGCCCGCGCTTGCCTCCTTAGCACCAAAGAGGAAACAAGGACACTGCGCGCGCTCGCACCCGCCAGGAGCCCACCTGGTCTCGATCGTCATGGCTCACGTCATGAGAACCTCGCGAGATTTGCCTTGCCTTGATCTCTCCGCCCCTCGCGAGGCAGCCTGGTGAGGCCACTCCCGAGGAGGTCTTGTGTCGTCCGCCTCGCGAGGCTTGGTCCCTCGCGAGGGTCTCGAATGCTTGTTGGTGAAGATGGGTCATACAGGCCCGCTCGTAGAGCCACGCCGTGGGCCGCAGGCAGGCAAGTCTGTGGACCTCCGTTCCCAGAATGCCGACACCGCGCATGGCTCTTGCATCCTGCAGTTCCTGGGTGGTCTTGGTGATGAACTCCTGAGCGCCGGGCGCTCCTCGCCCGGTGTCCTCCTGAGGGAAACGTGCTGCAAAGCACGCCTCCACGTGGTGCCAGAGCGCCTCCCTAGTGATGTTGGCATGGTCTGAGGCCCTCCAGAAGAGAGCCCCCGAGCCCTGCCCGAGAAGGGCGCCGGGCGCGCCTTGCTATTCGAGGGAGGGAGGCGCCCCAGGCGCGGGCGCTGATCCAGACGTGGCTCCACTTGCGGCGCCGTTCTCCTGAGGCCTAGTGCGGAGTAGCTACTTCTTCTTCTTGGGGACGACCTCAGGAGGGTACTATGCTGCAATGCTGTCGGGGTCTTCGATTGACACTGCTTGGAAGGCGCGCTCGAGGGAGCACGCCGCATCTCTTTCTTCGCAGGGGACTGTGATGATCCCGCCGCTTCTTGGCATCTTGAGGACGTTGTAGCCGTGGTGCGTCACTGCCATGAACTTGGCCAGGGCCGGATACCCGAGGACGGCATTGTATGAGAGACGGATGTGGGCGACGTCGAAGTCGATGAGCTTGGTGCGGTAGTTGTCGCTCTGTCCGAAGGTGACAGGGAGGCGGACCTGCCCTATCAGCATGGTGGAACCGTCGGTCACTCCTGAGAAGGGCTTGGTAGGCTGAAGCTGATCGTAGGGCACTTGAAGGCTGTCGAATGTCTCGACGGACAGGACGTTAAGCCCTGCGCCGTCGTCGATGAGGGTCTTGGTAACTTGCACGTTGCTGATGACCGGTGAGCAAAGCTGTCGGATGTAGGGTTCCGGCAAAACCCTTAAGGTTCGAACTCTGGGGTGCGCGTGAAGTTCTTTTCCTCCTACCGATCTACGCCCTAGCTCACTAAGATCTCGCGGACGAACCGACGAACTCGCAACACAGAAAGACACGAGATTTATACTGGTTCGGGCCACCGTTGTGGTGTAATACCCTACTCCAGTGTGTGGTGGTGGATTGCCTCTTGGGCTGATGATGAACAGTACAAGGGGTAGAACAGCCTCCTGAGGTTGACGTGTTCTTGTGTTCGGTGCGTGGCTAAGGATTGGCCCAAGGCTAGATCAGATGCCTCTACTGTGGTGGCTAGTTCTACTTATATAGGCCCTGGTCCTCTCCCCAAATATTGAGCGGGAAGGGAGCCAACAATGACAAGCTAATTTGAAAGTGGACAGCTAGTACAAGCTATCCTGACAAAAGTGGTCTTCGCCTGCGAAAGGGTCTGGTGGTGATGCCGTCTTGGGCTCCATGGTGACCTCTATCCTGCTGGCCTGCTGGTCTTAGTCTCGTTGCACTGATATGGAAACCTTTGCTTGATGCCTCGGTACTCCGCGCCTGCGCCTGCTTCCTTAGCACCAAAGAGGAAACAAGGACGCTGCGCGCGCTAGCGCCTGCCTGGTGTCAATCGTCATGGCTCACGTCTCGAGCGCCTCGCGACGTTTGCCCCGCCTTGATATCTCCGCTCCTCACGAGCCTGCCTGGAAGAGGCCGCCCCTGAGGAGGTCTTGCATCGCCCGCCTCGCGAGGCCTGGCCCCTCACGAGGGTCCTGAACACCTTGTTGTTGAAGATGGGCCGTACAGGCCCGCTAGCATAGCCACGCCATGGGCCGCAGGCAGGCAAGTCTGGGGACCCCCGTTCCCAGAACGCCGACAGTAGCCCCCGGGCCCAAGGCACGCTCGGGCTTGGCCTCAAGGTGAAGCCAAAGGTCAAGTACGGAGTGCCGCGGGCCCCAAAATCCTGCGGCCTCGATCGACGTGTGGCGGTTGATTGGACGTGGGCGTCTCCACTTCCCCACGCTGCCTCGGCAACTGCCCGATTTGACAAGTCCCTATGACATTCAAGGAGAGTCATCATTACCCGTGATCGTGGGAGGCGCCGGTTGGCCTTCTTCCGCTATAAATGGGGAGGGGGCGGAGCCCCCGTCGCCCATCTCTTCTCGGTTCACTCGCTTCTTCCTCCTTGCTCCACTGCTTGTAGCAATGGCGCCGTCGAAGAGGTTCTCCGCCGCGGAGAAAGGCAAGGCCCCTCGGGAGAGACCCGGCTCCCCGGCGCCCAAGCGAGGACGTGGCCGTCCCCGCAAGCATGCCGCGACCCCAGCCGTGGCCCCAAGCTCTCGAGGTGGCGCCGCAGTGCACGGCAGGAGTCGCTCTGCTCGCGGTAGTCCTGTCGACGAAAGGAGACGCACCTTGGTTGCACGGCCTCCCCGACTGCGGTTCCATGCGTCAGAGGTGCTGCCGGAGTTTGTTGTCTGGTCGGAGGATCCGGCCGGCAGCTGGCTCCAGCTCCCCCGCTTCTTCACCGATGAGCTGCCGGCCTCCGGTCCAGGCGGGCTCTGGCTGCAGGCAGACGATTGCTGCAGCCGGGCTTCTTGGGTCACGGTCGAGGTCTCCGCCGCGGGCAACATTGCTCTGGCCCGCGGCTGGTAGACGTTCGTCCGCGCGCGTGGCATGGGCAGGCGGTGTACCCTCCACTTCAAGTTCGACGGCGACACGACCCTCTTCATGAGGGTGTTCGGGAAAGACGGTCGCTGCGCCGAATGCTGCTCCGAGGTGAACGACGGCGAGGAGGTGTTCGGCCTTGGCGATGGTCGGGGCAAGGAGGAGGATGAACCCGCCGGCCGCGCCTCGTCTGGCTATGGTGGCTCCTCCCTTGGTGACAGTTCCAGCAGTGGCAGCCTTGATCAGCCGCCACGCCGGCGTGCCCGCTTCGTAGGTGGTAGCGGGTCGTCTCGCCACCGCGCATTAGTGAAGCGCGAGGAGGGGTCCGACTAGACTTGGGACGTCGCCAAGGCTCTGCCCCCGTCAGCTGCTGTAGGGGCGAGCGTCGCTTTTGTTATGTTTCCCTTTTTCTTCCTGCACCAAAATGAAGCCAGCATGTGCCCGGAGGGGCGTGTATCGAACCATAACTTATTTACCATTATGCTACGCTTGTTGTGTCAGTGCTGTGTGGCTACTTTGCGCAAAGATAGCTTAGCCTGGTGCATTCGGGGCGCCCTCCTTCTTACGAGGCGTTTACTTTCTCGTGTCCATCTTGACCTTGTGGCCTGCGATTGCTCAGGAACTGCAAAATATGTTAGGGAGTTTGCCATGAGATTTGTCGTTCACCCAAGCCTTGACCCGGCGCTTTGTATCGCGATACCCGTGGGGCATGGATTAGGAGAGATGCGCCTGCTTTCGGGCTCGAACGAGGGTGGCTCGTGAGAAGGCAGAGAGAATAAAAACACTCACGAGGGCACCTGCCCAGCCCCCCTCGCGAGGTATGCGAGAGAGAGAACACGAGAGAACCAGAGTCGGAAAATGCGGTAAGAAGCGAGGGAATCGAATCAGCAAGGAACACGAGAAGCAAACTTCGATTAAGGAAAAGAGAGCCAACTATGGAAAGCAAATGAAACTCCGCGTCCGACACCTAATCTAGTCTTCAAGTCTTCTCACCAGCGCGGAGCTAAGTGCTGCCACTAGGCATGGGAGGGAGCCCCAGGGCCTGAGGCCGGCGCTCCTGAGACTCCGGGGCGTGTACAGCCCCACTCATTATTACGTGAGAGTGTCACGGGCGGCGATTCTTCACAGGCACCAAGCCTTCTTCACAGGCTCTGGGCCTTTCTTCATAGGCTCTCGGCCTTGTTTCATGGGTAGAACTTCCGGAGGTGCTAGATGTTCCAGGCGTTCTGGATGGGTATCCCGTCCTGCGTCTCCAGGCGCACAGCGCCAGGCCTGGAGATGTGGACGACCTTGAACGGGCCCTCCCACATGGGTGAAAGCTTATGCAGCCCTTCCCTGAAGAGGACCCGCCTCAGGACGAGGTCACCCGTCTCGAGCATCCTTGAGAGGATGCTGCGACAGTGGTACCGCCGCAGCGCTTGCTGGTACCTTGCCGCCCTCAGTGCAGCTTCGCGACGACGTTCCTCCCCTAGCACCAGGTCCATCCCCCGCGTGGCGTCCTGCTGCGTTTCATCGAACGCCAGGACCCATGCGGAGCGATGCTTGACCTCGTGAGGAAGGACCGCTTCAGCTCCGTAGACCAGGAAGAATGGGGTCTCGCCCGTTGGCTTGGTGGCGGTGGTGCGGATGGACCACAACACGGACTGGAGCTCGTCGTGCCAGCCCCTGCCACAGGCCTCGAGTTTCTTCTTGAAGGTCCTGGTCTTGAGGCCCCTCAGACCTCCGCGTTGGCGCGTTCGGCCTGACCATTGCTCCTGTGGCGCGCCACCGATGCGTAGCAAATCTGCGTTCCAAGGTTAGCACAGTAGGTTTTGAAGAGGTTACTGGTGAACTGCGAACTGTTGTCGGTGATGATGCGGTTCGGGACTCCGAAACGGCTCACGATGCCCCTGATGAACTTGACCGCGGATCCGGCCAGGATGGTGCGAACAGCTTCCACTTCCGCCCACTTGGTGAACTTGTCGATGGCGACGTACAGGTAACGGTAGCCCCCTAGCGCCCGAGCGAAGGGGCCCAAGATGTCCAGCCCCCAGACTGCGAACGACAACGTGAGTGGTATGGTCTGGAGGCCCTAAGCTGGCTGATGTATCTGCTTGGCGTGGAACTGGCAAGCTTCACAGGACTTCACCAACTCGGCCGCGTCGTTGAGCGCCGTGGGCCAGTAGAACCCACTGCGGAACAGCTTGCCGACGAGAGTCCGTGACGATGAGTGGTGTCCGCAGTCCCCGCCATGTATGTCAACCAGCAATTCCTTTCCTTGGTCACTGGAAATGCAGCGCAACGAAACATCGTTCGGTCGCTTTCTGTACAACTCACCGTCCTGAATACAGTACGCCATGGCTTGCCGGGCCATGCGCTCTGCGTCCTCTTCCTTCTTCGGCAGCGTCCCTTGCATCAGCTACTCCATGAATTCCCTGGTCCAGCATGCCTCCTGAGGTTCGAGCGCCAAGAGCAAGCGAGCTTCTGAGGTCAGGCCACAGGCCGGGGCTCCTGTGGCTGGAGGCTGTGGGAGCTCCTCCCGAGGCTGAGCTGTGCTTGAGAGTGGAGGTGTCGCCGATGGCTTGAAGAGTCGCTCCTCGAAGACGCCAGGCTCCTGGGGCTGCCGCTTGGATGCTCTCCTGGCGATGTCATCGGCTTCCTTGTTGGTGCCCCAGGGCACATGATGCACCTCTAGTCCCTTGAACTATTTTTCCATCTTACGCACTTCGCGGGGTAAGCCTCCATGTGCTCGTCCTTTGGCTCGTACACTTTGTTGGAGAAGTTGACGAGGAGCTGCGAGTCGCCCCTAACAACAAGGCGCTTCACCCCCAGAGCTGCTGCGGCCTTTAGGCCAGCTATGAGGCCCTCGTACTCTGCGATGTTGTTGGAGACCTTCTCGCCCTGCTGAAAGCAGAGCTGCACGGCGTAGTAGAGCTTGTCCTGAGTGGGCGAGATGAGTACTGCCCCAGCCCCCGTGCCCTGATGCGCGAAGGCGCCGTCGAAATACATGACCCAGCCGTCCGGCGCCTCGCTTCCCGGTGAGGTGGACCGGTCTTCGCCTACTTCCAGTGCCGGGGCATCTGTCCATTCCGCCACGAAATCAGCAAGCGCGGCTCCCTTGATGACCCGGGTAGTGCTGAACTCCAGCTGGAATGCTTGCAGTTCGATGTTCCACTCAGCGACCCTTCCAGCAGAGTTGGGGCTCCTGAGCACTCTCTCCAATGGGTAGGCTGAGACGACCTTGATGGGGTGGCCCTGGAAGTAGTGCTGCAGCTTGCGCGAGGCCACCAAGAGCGCGAGCAGGAGCTTCTGAGGCATGGGATATCGTGCCCTTGCATCCCGCAACACCGTGCTAACAAAATACACCGGGTGCTCGACAAGGGCTGGCGCGTTGGTGAGGCTTGTGTCTTGCTGGGGCCCGGACGTCTCCTGAGGTGGTGGAACTCCTGGCGCCTGGTCGCCTGCGGGTGTCTGTGACGCTGTCCTGCTGAGCTTGGTCTTGTGTTGACGCTGCTACGGCTCCCACGGCGCCCTCCTGATCTTGTGTCGTTTCAGCTGTAGCTTGGCGCGGCGCGCCCTTGGCTTGGTGCTCCTCCCGAACCGCCACCAGCGCTGCGCTGGCAGAATACGGGTAGCGGCCAGGTAGAGCACCAGGGGCTCGAGAGGCCGCGGCGCCACCATCACCGGTGGGCTAGTTAGGTATCTCTTGAGGTCTTGGAAGGCTTGGTCGGCCTCCGGGGTCCACTCAAACAGGCCTTTTTTCTTCATCAGCTTGAAGAAGGGCAGGGCGCGTTCTCCTAGCTTGGAGATGAAGCGTCCCAACGCAGTCACCCGACCGGCCAGCTTCTGCATTTCTCTAAGGGTTTGTGGTGGGATCATGTCCTCAATGGCTTTGATATTTTCCGGGTTCGGCTCGATTCCCCTGTGGGACACGAGGAATCCCAGCAACTTGCCGGAAGGGACACCGAACACGCACTTCTCTGAGTTAAGCCGCAAGTTCACCTGGCGCTGGCTCTCGAAGGTCTCTTCCAGGTCTTGGATCAGGGTCTTCACCTCCCGAGATTTCACCACGATGTCGTTGACGTAGGCTTCTGTGTTTCTTCCGAGCTGTCGCCCTAAGGAGATGTGCATCAGTCGCTGAAAGGTTGCGCCAGCGTTGCGTAATCCAAAGGGCATGTAGGTGTAGCAGTACACCCCACATGGGGTCAGGAAAGCTGTCTTCTCCACATCTTCTACCACCATCTTGATCTGGTAATATCCTGAGAACGCATCTAGGAAGCACAACAGGTAGCACTCAGCGGTTGAGTCGACAATCTGATCGATGCGTGGGAGCGGGAACGGATCTTGGGGGCAGGCTTTGTTAAGGTTGGTGAAGTCGACGCACATCCGTTCCTTCCCGCCTTTCTTCGGCACTACGACGGGGTTCGCCAGCCATTCGGGATACCAAACCTCGCGAATGGCACCCGCCGCCTCCAGCTTTGCGGGTCTCTTGGACGATGAAGGCCTGCCTCTCAGTGGAGTGCCGTCTCGCCCGCTGCTTCACGGGGCGTACATTGGGGCATACCCTTAAATGATGCTGAATCACTTTTCTTGGGACTCCTACCAGCTGGTTGGGTTCCCACGTGAATATATCCTTGTTTGCGCGCAAGAACTTCACCAATGCTTCCTCTTGCCCTGGGTCGAGGTTGGCACCTATGGTGAAGGTGGCTCTCGAGGGCCTGTCCTCATTGACCGGCACCTGCTTAGTTTCCGCCTTGTCTTGTGTGAACAACTGCTTCTTCTTGGTCGGCATGGCTCCCTTGGGCTCAGAGGCGCCCGCGTTGGCAGGCTGCGCTGCCGCGGCGGTTTCGAGGGCGAGCTTGAGTGCCGTCACGGCCTCCTTGGTGTCCCCCTTGATGGTGAGGACGCCTTTGCTCCCAGGCATCTTCATGAGGTTGTAGGCCAGATGAGTCGCCGCCATGAACTGGGCGAGAGCTGGGTACCCGAGGATGGCGTTGTACGGGAGGCCGATGCGGGCGATGTCGAAGTCGACCAGCTCGGTACGGTAGTTGTCGCGCGTGCCGAAGGTGACGGGGAGGCGGATCTGTCCCAGAGAGCGGGCAGTGCCGCCACCAACTCCTGAGAAAGGCTTGCTGAGACTGAGCCGCTCGAGTGGCGCGTGAAGAAGGCTGAAGGCCTCTACGGAGAGCAAGTTGAGGCCTGCACCGTCGTCGATGAGGGTCTTGGTAACAGCCACGTTGCAGATGGTGGGCGTGCAGAGAATTGGGAGCTTGCCCGAGCCGGCGGTAGAGTTGGGGTGGTCTTCTGAGCCGAAGGTGAGGTCGACCTCAGGCGCAGCCCAACCCGGCAGAGCCCCCGGGTGCTTGGAGGCGGCACCAATCTGACGGAGGAACGACTTGACGTGGCGATCTGAAGGCGGTGCTTGAGAGCCGCCCAGCAGGGCTGCGACTGCGTGGTTCGCCGGCACCGCATAGCGAGCGGTGAAGAGGTCGCGGAGTTCCCCCCAGGACGCCACCGTGGATCCAGGGAGGTTGAGTAGCCAGGCGCATGGCTCGCCGGCGAGGGCCATGGGGAGCTAGTCGGCCATGACCTTGTCGTCGCCCCCGGCCTCGAGGACGGCCTCCTCATAGGCCAACAGGAAAGCTGATGGGTCTCCCGCGCCGTCGTAGCGCGTCGGCATCTCCGGCTTGGACTTGGTTGGCCACCGCACCCGCCGCAGGGCGGGGGCCAGGGCTCGGAGCCCCCTAGCCCCATCGTCGATGCTGGCCGTCGGAGGCGATGACGGGGCGCCTGCCATGCAGGCGGAGCGCAGATCGACGGAAGGGAAGCTACGGCGCACCCCTACCTGGCACGCCAAATGTCGGATGTGGGGTTCCGGCAAAACCCTTAAGGTTCAAACTCTGGGGTGCGTGCGAAGTTCTTTCCCTCCTACCGATCTACGCCCTAGCTCACTAAGATCTCGCGGACGAACTCGACGAACTCGCAACACAGAAAGACACGAGATTTATACTGGTTCGGGCCACCGTTGTCGTGTAATACCCTACTCCAGTGTGTGGTGGTGGATTGCCTCTTGGGCTGATGATGAACAGTACAAGGATAGGTTGGATCTAGTCCAAGATGAGATGGCTGAGGCTCCGTTGCCTCCTACTGTGGTGGCTAATCCTATTTATAGACGTCCTGGTCCTCTCCCCAAATATTGAGCGGGAAGGGAGCCAACAACGGCAGGCTAATTTGAAAGGGGACAGCTAGTACAAGCTATCCTAACAAAAGTGGTCTTCGCCTGCGAAAGGGTCTGGTGGTGACGCCGTCTTGGGCTCCATGGTGACCTCCGTCCTGCTGGCCTACTGGTCTTGGTCTCGTTGCACTGATATGGAAACCTTTGCTTGATGCCTCGGTACTCCGCGCCTGCGCCTGCTTCCTTAGCACCAAAGAGGAAACAAGGACGCTGCGCGCACTGGCGCCCGCCTGGCACCTGCCTGGTGTCAATCGTCATGGCTCACGTCATGAGAGCCTCGCGAGGTTTGCCCCGCCTTGATATCTCCGCTCCTCGTGAGCCTGCCTGGAAGAGGCCGCCGCTGAGGAGGTCTTGCGTCGCCCGCCTCGCGAGGGTCCTGAACACCTTGTTGATGAAGATGGGCCGTACAGGCCCGCTAGCATAGCCACGCCATGGGCCGCAGGTAGGCAAGTCTGGGGACCCCCGTTCCTAGAATGCCGACAAAAGAATCGGGAGAGCGCCAGCGGTGGCCGCGCACTTGAGCTGATCTGCTGAACTGAAAGTGATGGCGCACTTGGACCACCTAAGCGGGCGTGTGGCCTCGAGCCTGGGGAGGACTGCATTCACCTCGCGAGCAAACTCTTTGAAGATACACTGTGAGGCTGGGGCTTGAGCTCCGCCCAAGATGCAGGCGATAGCCCGCGGCTCCTGGAAGCCCCCAGCCCCCTCGTCCTGATGGTGGTCGTCGTTCCTTCTTGGTGGTGGCGGCAGTGGAGGAAGCCCAGCATTACCCTGAGGATGGTCCTCGCGAGGTTGATCCCTCCAGGCGCCCTCGCGAGGCTGGTCCTGCCAGCGGTCCTCACGAGGCCGGTCGTGCCACTCCTGGCGAGGGCTACGGTCATCCCAGCGTCCTCCCCCACGTCCTCCTCCTCGGCCGTAAGCCCGGTCGTTGCTCTCGGGGCGTCGACCGGGGCGTCCGTCTCGAATGGCCCTGAGCTCCTGACAGTCATCAGTGTTGTGGCTGTGAACATTGTGGAAGGCGCAGAATGGCCGGCTGCTCTTGGATGACTCGGGCTGGTCGCGGCCGCGCTTTGTGTTTGGCTCCGCCGCGAGTACGGCTGCTCCCTTGCGCTTCACGTCCTTGGCCTTGGCTTTCTTCTCCTCTAGGTCGGCAGCTGGGAGCTCGAGGAGGGAAAGGCGCCCTTCCTCAGCCCTTGCGCGGTTGGTCGCCAGGTTGAACAACTCCAAGGACGTGCACAACTCCTCGTGGATGGCGAGCTCCTCCTTCATCTTGATGTCACGGACGCCATCGGAGAACGCAGAGATGATGGCCTCGTCTGTCACCTTGGGGATCTTGAGGCAAACGTTGTTGAAGCGCTGGATGTACTTCTGGAGGGTCTCTCCTGGCTGCTACTTGACGCGGCGCAGGTCACCCGCAGCCGGAGGGTGGTCGCGAGTGCCCTGGAAGTGGGCGATGAAGCCGTCGCGCATCTCATTCCAGGAGGAGATGGAGCCCGAAGGCAGGTTCACGATCCAGGAGCGGGCACCATCCTTGAGAGCCATGGGGAACCAGTTCGCCATGACTTTGTCGTCGCCGTTGGCCGCCTCGATGCTCAGCTCGTAGAGCTGTAGGAACTCCGCGGGGTCGGGGGTGCCGTCATAGCGAGGAGGCAGGTCTGGTATAAACTTGCCCGGCCAAGCGACGCTACGTAGCTCAGGCGTGAAGGTGCGGTAGCCCGCGGTGGCCACTCGAACCCTTTGCTGATGTGGAGTCTGGCTTTGATGCCCGCGCACCGCCATCGCAGGCGGCGCACGGTCTTGTCGCAGAGGTGCTGGGAGCGCGGGAGCATTTTCTTGTGGACGAGGGACTTCTTGGCAGCTTCCTTCCTCGCGCACGGGCGCCCGACGCGTTGGGTCGCACCGAGGGGCCACACGCCTTGGCGCCAGGACGCCGTCTTGGTGCGGAGGTGGTGGCTGTGGCGCTCCATGGGCCACGTCACCCGCAGTCGTCGCAGGGCGAGGCAGCGAGAGGGACGGCGCGAGGGAGCCCTCTGCGGCGCTGACGAGCTCGGCGATGCAGTCCAGCCAGTCTCCGTAGAGGTCGTCGATGGGGCGGTAGCGCAGGAGTTCGCGTACCATGCACAGCGCGGCCTGCGCGTCCATGGGAGCGCGACGGGCGTGAGACGACGAGCCGGCCGGGGTGAGCAACGGAGTGGCGGTGCGGCCGTCCCGCCACACCGAGGGGTGCAGCGAGGACGCTTGCTGCTCGTTCCCCGCCGAGACGGTGGCGGCGTTGGCGGCAGGCGACGGTGAACGATGGGGTGGCCCGCCGATGGGAGCTGTATGAGCAACACGGGCGGTGAGGGCGGCCCGGCGCTCAGCGCGAGCTCGGCGAGCATCCGCCATGGAGACGACGAAGCGATGGGACGCGGATTGACGGAAGGAAAGCTTCGGCGCACCCCTACCTGGCGCGCCAAATGTCGGATTTCGGGTTCTGGCAAAACCCTTGAGGTTCGAACACTCGGGTGCGCGCGAAGATTTCCTCCTACCTAATCACGCCCTCAACCTCGCCACGATCTCAAACGCTAGCTCGACGAACTCGCAACACAAGAGACACAAGATTTATACTGGTTCGGGCTACCGTTGTGGTGTAATACCCTACTCCAGTGTGGTGTGGTGGATTGCCTATCGGGCTGAGGATGAACAGTACAAGGGGAAGAACAGCCTCCTGAGGCGAGGTGTTCTTGTGCTTGGTGAGTGTGAGGATGGGTTGGATCTAGTCCAAGATGAGATGCCTCCTACTGCGGTGGCTAGCCCTATTTATAGAGGCTCTCGTCCTCTTACCAAATGTTGAGCGGGAAGGGAGCCAACAACGGCCAATTTGAAAGGGGACAACTAGTAGAAGCTATCCTGACTAAAGGTGGTCTTCGCCTGCCAAAGGCTCTGGTCGTGACGCCGTCTTGGGCTCCACGGTGACCTCCGTCCTGCCGTCCTACTGGTCTTGGTCTCGTTGCACCGATAAGGAAACCTTTGCCTGATGCCTCGGTACTCATCGCCTGCGCTTGCCTTCTTGGTACCAAAGAGGAAGCGAGGGCACTGTGCGCGCTGGCGCCCGCCTAGTCTTGGTCGTCATGGCTGACGTCGTAGGAACCTCGTGAGGTTTGTCTTGCCTTGATCTCTCCGCCCCTTGCGAGCCAGCCCGGTGAAGCCACTCCCGAGGTGGTCTTGCGTCATCCGCCTCACGAGGCTTGGCCCCTCGCGAGGGTCTTGAGTGCTTGTTGGTGAAGACGGGTCGTACTGGACCGCGAGTGGAGCCACGCCGTGTGCCACAAGCAGGCAAGTCTGGGGACCCCCCTTCCCAGAACGCCGACAGGTGGGTCACCTCTTTCTTGTCGATGCTCAATGACTTGCTCCCACCAAATGAGGACATAGTCTTGGAACTCAAGAGATGCCATGGCAATTTTCTTCTCTTCTTCATGGTTGTGTAAGCAAAACATCTTGTCGAGCTTCAATGCCCATGAAAGGTAGTGAAAGCACAAGTGCTCCCTGGGTGGTTTTGGTAATTAATGTCAACATATCTCTTGTTGGACTAATGGTTTTATCTAGCATATTTCAGACAAGTTCAACAAATGGAGTGGCATGGATAAGAGGATGTGGAACCCCTTCTAGATGCTAAGGATAGAAGATTGGCAAAATGTCAAAAGCTCAGGATTCTACATTTTCAGTTTAGTGATCCAAGATCACATTGAGTGTTAGGAAAGCCAATACAATTAAAAGGGGATGAGGTGTTGCTCAATGGCTTGCGTGCTCAAAGTGCTTAGTGATATGCTCCAAAGCCCTCAACCACTTTCTCATATCCACATATGTCCCAAACCAAAAGTCAAACTCGGCCCTACTGATTTGATCTATCCGGCGCCACCGAGTTCACTTGACATAGCCATTGCCAGAAACCCTAATCAATTCGGTCTCACCGATGGGATCCCGGTCTCACCGAGATGGGCTTGCAAACTCTCTGGTGCCTGTTGCATTTATTTCGGTCTCACCAAGATTTGTAATCGGTCTCACCGAGTTTGCTTGACCAACTCTCTGGTTAGCTCTTTACCAAAATCGGTCCCTCCGAGTTTGAGTAATCGGTCAAACCGAGATGAGGTTTTACCCTAACCCTAGCACATCGGTCCCACCGAGTTTATCATATCGGTCCCACCGAAATGCCTAACGGTCACATTATGAACTGAATCAGTCTGACCGAGTTTTCTGATTCGGTCCCACCGAGTTTGGTGACTTGTGTGTAACGGTTAGATTTTGTGTGGAGGCTATATATACCCCTCCACCCACTCTTCATTCATGGAGAAAGCGATCAGAACATACCTACACTTCCAGCATACATTTTCTGAGAGAGAACCGCCTACTCATGTGTTGAGGCCAAGATATTCCATTCCAACCACAAGAATCTTGATCTCTAGCCTTCCCCAAGTTGCTTTCCACTCAAATCATCTTTCCACCAAATCCAAATCTGTGAGAGAGAGTTGAGTGTTGGGGAGACTATCATTTGAAGCACAAGAGCAAGGAGTTCATCATCAACACACCATCTATTACCTTTTGGTGAGTGGTGTCTCCTAGATTGGTTAGGTGTCACTTGGGAGCCTCCGTCAAGATTGTGAAGTTGAACCAAGGAGTTTGTACGGGCAAGGAGATTGCCTACTTCGTGAAGATCTACCCTAGTGAGGCAAGTCCTCCGTGGGCGATGGCCATGGTGGGATAGACAAGGTTGCTTCTTCGTGGACCCTTCGTGGGTGGAGCCCTCCATGGACTCGCGCAACCGTTACTCTTCGTGGTTTGAAGTATCCATCAACATGGATGTACGATAGCACCACCTATCGGAACCACAGAAAAAATCTTTGTGTCTCCAATTGCGTTTGCATACTCCAATCCCATCCCTTTACATTCTTGCAACTTGCATGATTTACTTTCCGCTGCTCATATACTCTTGCCATGCTTGCTTGAAATGTATTGTGAATGTTTAAACTTGTGGTAAAACTCTACCTTAAGAAAATAAAAACTGCAACTTTTCTTTGTTAAGAGTCTATTCACCCCCTTCTAGACACCTCTTCTCGATCCTTTCAATTGGTATCAGAGCATTGGTCTCCATTGCTTTGGTTTAAACACCTTTTTAGGAAGATGGATGAGTCTACGTTGGGGAGTCTTAGACATAGAGTGCCTATTCTTGATGGAGAGTTCTTTCATGAGTGAAAAAATGAGATGCTTGTGATTTTCAATGAATATCATTTCAACAAGTATATTACTAGCCCTTGTGCACCTCATGTTGATCCTTTGCATCCTACCCTTGATGAGTCTATTGACATGATTCGCAACCTTAGAACTGTTAATCTTATCACTAGAGGTTTGCTTAGAAACTTGATTGGATGTTTGCCTACTCTTGATTGTGCCTACACTATATGGAGATTCCTTGAGTAACGATTTCCAAACTATTCCTTGAAAAACTTAGATGAGATTCTTCATAAGTCTATTGCTCTGACTAAGATGAGTCCTAATGATCCTAAGTATGGTGATTGTTTGTTTGAGCTTCGTGATCTTATGCGTGCCAAAGGAGATGTTGGAATCATTAGCAATATCATTTCTGAAGTCATTAGAATCCACAAAGATGTACATTGTTATGGTCATAAATCTAATGAATCACCCTCTCTAGGAATTGATCCATCACAAGACGATGTTGAACATGGATACTATGATGAGGATGATGATAGTGAGTTTGATCTCGATGAGTCGATGAGACACTTTGGTCTTCTGGCAAATCTTCGTGGCTACATGGCTGGAGGAAAGGAATGAGTCCTTGATAGTGGATGTACCAATCATATGACCAGAGACAAGGACATGTTTCGTGAGCTTGCTAAAAACAATGGCCCTCGAAAGTATGTCACCTTTGGTGACAACTCAAAGGGTAAGGTGGTTGGCCTTGGTAAGGTGGCCATCTCACATGATAGCTCCATACAAAATGTTATGCTCGTTGAATCTCTTGGCTATAATCTACTTTCCGTATCTAGACTTGCTGATTTTGGCTTCAATGTCCTATTTACTGAAGTAGATTGCCAAGTGTTTCGTAGAGATAACCATAATATGGTCTTTACCGGTATACGTAGAGGTGATCTATACATTGTTGATTTCACTAAAAAGGCTCAACCTAGAACTTGCTTTATTGCTAAATCTTCTAAAGGTTGGTTGTGGCATAGAAGGTTAGGTCATGTGGGCATGCGAAATCTTGATAAGCTTATTAAAGGTCATCATATCCTTGGAGTAAAAGATGTTATATTTGACAAGGATAGATTGTGTAGTGCTTCTCAAGCAGGAAAACAAGTTGGACGAAGTCACCCCGTGAAGAACATTATGACCACAAGAAGACCGCTCGAGCTACGTCATATGGATCTCTTTGGTCCCAATGCCTATAAAAGTCTCGGTGGTAACTCATTTGGTCTAGTCATAGTCGATGATTTTTCAAGATTTATGTGGGTGTTCTTTCTTGATGATAAATCGCAGGTCCAAAAGATCTTCAAGAACTTCGCGAGGAAGGCCCAAAATCAATTTGAAGTGAAGATCAAGAAGGTTTGAAGCGACAACAGAACGGAGTTCAAGAACGCAAATGTGGATAGCTTTCTTGACGAAGAAGGTATTTCACATGAGTTCTCGGCTACATACACACCTCAACAAAATGGAGTTGTTGAGAGGAAGAACCGGACTCTTATTGAGATGGCAAGAATGATGCTTGATGAGTACAAGACTCCAAGACACTTTTGGGCGAAAGCGGTTGAGACGGCTTGTCATGCAACAAATCGCTTGTATCTTCACAAGCTACTCGGCAAGACGGCATACGAGCTCCTCACCGATAACAAACCCCAAGTTGGATACTTTCGAGTATTCAGATCAAAGTGTTACATTCTTGATAAGCATCGTCGTTCTAAATTTGCTCCTAAGTCTCATGAAGGTTTCCTACTTGGTTATGGCTCAAACTTTCACACTTGCTGTGTCTACAATAATTTCACCCGAAAGGTTGAAGAGACGGTAGATGTGAAGTTTGATGAATCTAACGGCTCGCAAGTAGAGCAATTGCCAATTGATGGAGGAGATAAAGATCCTTCGGAAGCAATCCAAGACTTGTCTATTGGCAAGATTCGTCCAACAGAGGTGAAGGAAAGTACCTCGTCCGTCCACGTGGAAGCTTCTACCTCACGACAAGGTGAACCAAGAGTTCACATGGAAGCATCCACAAGTGGGACACGCCAAGATGAAGAAAACGAGGAAGTACACCAAGATGAACCTCATCAACCTCCTTCACCACCACGACAAGAGAGCGACAACGCCAACAATGAAGAAAAACAAGATGATGAAGAAGATGTTCCACCCTGACACAACCAAAAGCTCTCACGAGTTCGAGCAAGAGTTTCAAGAGACCATCCCGTCGAGCAAATCTTCAATGATATCCAAACTGGGAGAATCACTTGCTCTAAAACTCGTTTGGCTAATTTTTGTGAACATTATTCATTCATCTCTAGCATTGAACCTATGAAGGTGGAAGAAGCATTGGAAGATCTCGATTGGATAAATGCCATGCATGAAGAGCTACACAACTTTGAGAGAAACCAAGTGTGGACATTGGTTGAGAAGCCCGACAACAACCACAACATCATCGGTACCAAATTGGTGTTTCGCAACAAGCAAGACGAAGATGGTCAAGTCGTTCGCAACAAAGCACGTCTCGTTGCCCAAGGCTACACTCAAGTCGAAGGTATGGACTATGGTGAGACATATGCCCCCGATGCTAGACTTGAGTCCATCCGCATCTTACTTGCCTATGCTAATCACCATGATATCACCTTATATCAAATGGACATTAAAAGTGCTTTTCTAAATGGTGAAATAGAGGAGGAAGTTTATGTTAAACAACCTCTCGGTTTTGTCAATCCTAAGAAACCCGATCATGTTTACAAACTTCACAAAGCTCTTTATGGTCTTAAACAAGCTCCTAGAGCATGGTATAAATGCTTGACCAAGTTCCTTATTGAGAAAGGCTTTGAGATTGGAAAGATAGATTCTAATCTTTTTACTGAAAGGGTTAATCCTGAATTATTTGTGTGCCAAATTTATGTTGATGATATTATATTTGGTTTGACTAACCCTCATTTTAGTGAAAAATTTGGAAAGCTAATGTCGGAGAAGTTTGAGATGTCTATGATGAGTGAACTCAAGTTCTTTCTTGGTTTGCAAATCAAGCAAACTAAGGAAGGCACCTTTGTTTCTCAAACAATGTATACCAAGGACTTATTCAAGAAGTTCAACATGCAAGAAAGCTAAGGTATGGAAACACCAATGCCTACTAGTGGACATCTTGACTTGACCAAGGATGGAAAATCGGTTGACCAAAAGGTTTACCGCTCTATGATTGGTTCATTGTTATATCTATGTGCCTCCTGTCCCGATATTATGCTAAGTGTGTGCATGTGTGCACGATATCAAGCGGCCCCCAAAGAATGTCATCTTAAGGCTATGAAAAGGATAGTGAGATACTTAATTCATACACCAGATTTTGGCATTTGGTATCCTAAGAGGTCTTCTTTTGATCTTATTGGCTATTCTGACTCAGACTATGCCGGAGACAAGGTTGATAGAAAGTCCACTTTGGGTACTTGTCCATTTCTTGGTAGATCTCTTGTGTCTTGGTCCTCCAAGAAACAAAACTCAGTATCCTTATCCACCGCCGAAGCGGAATACATTGCCGCCGGTTCATGTTGTGCTCAGTTACTTTGGATGACCCAAACTCTTAAGGATTATGGGATCTATGTGAAACATGTTCCATTGCTTTGCGACAATGAGAGTGCTATTAAGATTGCTCATAATCCCGTGCAACATTCTCGAACTAAGCATATTGAAGTTCGTCATCATTTCATTCGAGATCATGTTGCTAAAGGGGACATTGATCTTAAGCATGTTCGTACCGATAAGCAATTGGCGGATATATTCACCAAACCGCTTGATGAGAAAGTATTTTGCCGTTTGATAGGTGAATTGAACATCATTGATGCTTCAAACTTGGAGTAGGAACTCCATGTGGATACATGCAAGGCATGAGCCTATGACTAATCCTTGATATTTCTCTTATGATGATGATCATGTGTCTTGGATATATTTGTACCCTTGCGTGCTATGTAACCCTTGCATGCTATGTAACCCTTGTAGGTACTTGGATGAATCTAAATCTATGGGATTGCAGCCACTCACAACTTGAGCAATCTCTACATAACTGTAGCGACCAGACCTCAAACAGTCTGTGCTGCTGCGCACCAGTGTCATCCCTGGATCAGTAATGCTGACACACACAGTACAAATGGAGGATTCATAACAGAGTAGCAATAACACACTTATTACAACGAGTATCTCAAAAGAGAATAAGTATGATAAATATGGCTTAAGGCCATCTAAATACGATAACAGCGGAAGACTTGCAAGATAAGTGAGTCCATCAACTCCAACGGCATCACTGAGTATAAGACCACGACCTAAGGCACCTTACTCGTCGTCTGAAAAGTCTGCAACATGAAACGTTGCAGCCCGAAACGGGTCAGCACATGGAATATGCTGGCAATGTAACACATAGAGAGTAATAAACATAATAATGCTATACTACATGCATATATGGCTGGTAGAAAGCTCTATGGTTACAGTTTTGCGAAAAGCCAATTTCCCCTACTGCAATGGAATAAATTTTATTTAACTATCATGGTGGTTGTTAAACTTTGAGAATGGTTGACAGCATTCTCAATCCCAATTAGGTATCATCATTTACCCAACAAAATTAATTAAAGTAACATGGTGATGAGATTCACATGATAATCCAAGTACTAGATACTCAAAACGTCCATAACCGGGGACACGGCTAACCATGATTAGATTATACACTCTGCAGAGGTTTGTGCACTTTTCCCCACAAGACTCGATCGCCTCCGCTTGATTCTCGCACTACATGATGTTTGAGAAACGGATGACCGAGACACAGTCTTTCAGAAGAGTTAACTCTCTACTCCGGGTAGACAGTACCACCTACATCCCCTACATCTGCTAGTCTACCTCTTCAAGAGCTCACACAACTTAATCAACTATGCTAGAGCCCATAATAGCTTGTGGCTGCACATGGAAGTTTCTAGCATGAATAATCTCATGATCCCTTTGAGCCTGGGTGGCGGTCCTTAGAAAAACAGGCAATCCTGGAATACCCAGGTACCTCAATCCACCCAGATGTGAGTTTTAGTTGCCACCTTAAGTTTAACCATATATTAACAATCTCACATCTGTCATGGATTCACTCAAACCCAATCCACGTCTACTAGCATAGCAATATAAGCAAACGTAGAAGTAGCTCCCAAGGGTTTGATAATAAAACAGGTAATAGGTACTACCTCAACTACTTCCAATACCCACAATTTAATTAGATCCTAACCATGCAATGTTTGAGGATTTGTCTAATGCAATAAAACTGGGTAGTAAAAGAGGTATGATCAAAGTGTTAATTGCCTTGCTGATGATCCGTGAAACTTAGAGATTCGAAGTAGCAAGCGGCGCACTCCGGGTACTCTATCGCAAACAAACAAACATACAATAAGAACTCATCAAATGCCCAGGTAAAACTCAAATAAAAGATCTAACCAGAAAGTTCAACTTAAGAACTCCGGTCTGCAAAAAGAAACAAATCAAACAAAGCAACGAAAGTCAAACGGCGAAAGAAACAAGCTTTGTTTACTAATCTGGATCTAGGTCAAATTTTACAGTAGCAAAAAATTGTTTGAGTAAGTTAAACGGAAAGAGAATTTCGAGACAAAACTCTTGGCGCTTGAATCGCCTGATTCCGATAAACGAGCGAAAAGATAAACCAGAACGAAAATCCGATCAGAAATCGCGATCTGGAATAATCGCGGAAAAACCGACGAAAAAGAAAACTGACGAACAGTTAAACGAACGGACGTTCGTTAGCTGCGACAAACCGACGAACACGTGCGTTAAAACGAACGGATCGGTGAACGTTCACAATTTAACTAAACCAAAAAAAATAAACCGATCTATATAAAAAAACTAGGGTTTCGAAAAAAATAAACCGAGGCGGTTTTTGAAAAAAAAAACCGGACGGTCGGCGGCGGCTGCGGCTACCTCGTCGGGCAGCTCTGGCGGGGCTCGGGACGGGCTCCGGCGGGGTCGGACGGGGGCGGCGAGGGGCAGCGGGGCTCGGGGCGATGTCGGGGCGGCGAGGGGCGACGGGGCGGCGGCGTATGGCGTCGGGGTGGCGAGCTCCTTCGGGCGATGGGGCGGCTCCGGCGGCGGCGGCTCCTCAGGCGGCGGCGGCTTCGGGAACGGGGCGGGGTGAGGTGAGAGGGCGGCGGGGCCGGGGTATATAAGGAGGGGGGTGCTGCCTTGGCGGAGGGGGCGACGGTGGCGGCGTCGTGGCCATGCGGGACACGGGCGGCGGCTCCGTCTCCAGGTGGGAGACGACAGCGGCTGGGCTGGGCCGCGCGGGGGAGCTGGGCCGTCGGCTGGGCTTCAGCCCAGTCGGCGCGCTCGGGATTTTTTTTATTAAATATTCCGCCGAACTAAAAAAAATCGTAGAAAAATAAATAAAAATCCAAAAATGCCAAAAAAAATTCACCGTCTAATTAAAATAATTAGAACGAGATGAACATTTTCTTGGCCCTAAAAATGCAGTTTTTAAAACGTGCAATTTTCTAATGCAATTAAAATTGCAAATAAAATCCGAATAAAATCAAATATTGGATTTTAATATTTTTCCTCCAATATTTCAATTATTATGGAGAAGTCATATTTTCTACTCTCATTTATTTTAGGGATAATTAGATTTATGCCCCTAGTTGTGTCCCACTCGTCTGTTTTACCCCTAATTCCCAAAAGTCACCGGTTCTATCCAAATCGCTTTGCTCCTCTTATGCTTTTGCCCTTTGACCGTTTGACCATCAGTTCGAAAACTTCATAACTAATTCATACTAGATTAGAAAAATGCAAATAAGATACCAAAATGTTCAGAAAAACATCACCTATATGTCAGTGTCATTTGCATTCATGAAAAAAGTGTTGGAAAGTGCCCATCCAAGTTTTAGCTCTTATGCTACCACCATTAATAGTAAAATCTAAAAAAGTTCAAAAATAATTCAAAAATAATTTGGTGGCAAAGAATGACAAATGTTTCAAGTGCCTACCAAGTTTCATCAGGGAATAACATTCGTGGGTGCCGCGGCAAAAAAAACAATCAGCACTCCAAAATAGATTATTTTTTGCCACGACTTCCACGAATGTCGTTCCCTAATGAAACTTGGCAAGCACTTAGAACATTTGTCGTTCTTTGCCACCATATTTTTTTTTGATTTTTTTGATTTTTTTTAGAGTTTACTATTCATGGTGGTATCAAAAGAGCTAAAACTCGGATGTGCACTTTCCAACACTTTTT
The DNA here is from genome assembly GCF_018294505.1 of Triticum aestivum. Lineage (NCBI taxonomy): Eukaryota > Viridiplantae > Streptophyta > Magnoliopsida > Poales > Poaceae > Triticum > Triticum aestivum. Next base: position 258,446,080 of record NC_057811.1, read on the forward strand.
TCATGAATGCAAATGACACTGACAGATTGGTGATGTTTTTCTTAACATTTTGGTATCATATTTGCATTTTTTTGATTTTGTATGAATTAGTTATGAAGTTTTCAAACTGACGGTCAAACGGTCAAAGGGCAAAAGCATAAGAGGATCAAAGTGACTTGGACAGAACCGGTGACTTTTGGGAATTAGGGGTAAAACAGATGAGTGGGACACAACTAGGGGCATAAATCTAATTATCCCTTTATTTTAATATGTAATATTTTTCGGAGAGAAAAATAATTAAAACAAAAAATCCTCGTTTTATTATTTGATAAAAATCAAATATGAAAACCGGGAAAAATCCCCAACTCTCTGCGAGGGTCCTTGAGTTGCTTAGGATTTTTTTCGAGGATTTGCCAAAATGAAATAAAATATGCTATGCAATGATGATCTAATGTATAACATTCCAAATTGAAAATTTGGGATGTTACAAACCTACCCCCTTAAGATGAATCTCGCCCTCGAGATTCGGGTTGGCTAGAAAATAGGTGAGAGTGGTTCTTCCGTAGATCTTCCTCTCGCTCCCAGGTGGCTTCATCTTCAGTGTGGTGACTCCACTGAACATTGCAGAACTTGATAACCTTGCTGCGGGTGACTCGGCTGGCATTCTCAAGAATTTTAACTGGTTTCTCCTCATAGGTCAAATCACTTTCCAACTGAATCGCTTCCAGTGGCACTGTATCTCTCAGTGGTATCTCAGCCATCTCTGCGTGGCACTTCTTCAACTGGGAAACGTGAAATACATCATGAACTCCTGACAATCCTTCATGCAATTCCAGCTTGTAAGCAACTTCTCCCATACACTCCAAAACTCTGTATGGTCCTACAAAACGTGGCGCTAACTTTCCCTTAACTCCAAAGCGCTTCACTCCTCAACGTGGTGATACTCGAAGATAAACTCTGTCTCCGACTTCGTGAACTGTCTCCTTACGTTTAGAATCCGCATAACTCTTCTGCCTAGACTGGGCTACCTTGAGCCTATCGCGAATCAACTTCACTTTTTGTTCTGATTCCTTAATCAAGTCTGGTCCAAACAACTGGCGGTCTCCAACTTCATCCCATAACAATGGTGTCCTACACCTCCTTCCATACAAAGCTTCGAAAGGGGCCATCTTCAAACTGGTTTGATAACTGTTGTTGTAAGAAAACTCTGCATATGGAAATTTTTTGTCCCAACTAGATCCATAATCTAGCGCACAAGCTCTCAGCATATCTTCCAAAATCTGATTGACTCTCTCGATCTGTCCATCTGTCTGTGGGTGAAAAGCTGTACTGAATTCTAGCCTAGTTCCCAAAGTTTCATGTAACTGATTCCAAAACTTCGAGGTAAACTGGGTTCCTCTATCTGATACAATGGTCCTCGGGACTCCATGCAAACATACGATTCTGGTCATGTATATCTTTGCCAACTTAGCACTGGTGTAAGTGGTCTTCACTGGGATGAAATGAGCTACTTTCGTCAAACGATCGACTACAACCCATATTGAGTCATAGCATGAACGAGTCCTGTGCAATCCCGTGATAAAATCCATGCCTAGTTTATCCCACTTCCATTCGGGTATCGGCAATGGCTGTAGCAATCCTGCTGGCTTCTGATGCTCTGCCTTCACTCTCTGACATACATCACAAACTGCTACAAACTCCGCAATATCCTTCTTCATTCCGGTCCACTAGAAATTATCCTTCAAATCCAAATACATCTTGGTATTTCCTGGGTGAATCGAATACGGCGAATCATGGGCCTCTTGCAAGATCAACTTCCTGATCTCCGGATCATTAGGTACATAAACGCGGTCCTCAAACCATAAGGTATCGTGCTCATCCTCACGAAATCCCTTGGCTTTTCCTTTACTCATTCTTTCCTTTATCTCTGCAATCTCCTTGTCTATCTTTTGAGCTTCCCTGATCCTTTCCATCAAGGTAGACTGAATCTCCAACGTTGCTACGTAACCTCTCGGTACTATCTCCAAACATAGCTCGCGAAGATCCTCGGCTAATACTTTCGGTACTCTCCGGTCATGAGTGTGTTGACATGACTCTTGCGGCTCAACGCGTCTGCTACTACGTTAGCCTTTCTGGGGTGATAATGCAATCTCATATCATAATCCTTTATGAGTTCCAACCATCTCCTTTGCCTGAGATTCAACTCCTTTTGCGTGAAAATGTACTTCAAACTCTTGTGATCCGTGTACACCTCACAGTGATTTCCGATGAGAAAATGTCTCCATGTCTTCAACGCATGCACTACGGCTGCTAACTCCAGATCATGCGTGGCATAATTCTTCTCATGGTGTTTAAGTTGCCGTGAAGCATATGAAACAACTCTTCCTTCCTGCATAAGCACTGCTCCAAGTCCTCGACGAGAAGCGTCGCAATAAACTTCATAATCCTTACGTTGGTCTGGCAGAATCAACACTGGTGATGTAACCAAACGTTTCTTCAACTCCTGAAAACTGGCTTCACAATCCTCAGTCCAATTGAACTTGGTGTCCTTCTTTAAACAGCTCCGTCATGGGTTTAGCAATCTTCGAGAAATTCTCAATGAATCTCCGGTAGTATCCTGCAAGTCCAAGAAAACTCCGGATCTCTCCAACCGACGTGGGTGCTTCCCAGCTTGTTACTGTGTCCACTTTGGCGGGGTCTACTGCTATTCCTTCTCCGGATATAACATGTCCGAGGAATCCAACTTCCTTCAGCCAAAATTCACATTTGCTGAACTTGGCGTATAACTGATGTTCTCTGAGCTTCTCAAGTACCAAACGCAAATGCTCCTTATGCTCCTCTTCGTTCTTTGAGTAGACCAAAATATCATCAATGAACACCACGACGAACTTATCCAAAAACTCCATAAACACTTTGTTCATCAGGTTCATGAAATAGGCAGGTGCGTTAGTCAGACCAAATGACATAACGGTATACTCATACAGCCCATACCTGGTGGTAAAAGCCGTCTTAGGTATATCCTGCTCTCGAATCTTTAACTGATGGTATCCTGATCGTAGATCGATCTTGGAAAATACCTTAGCTCCTTGTAAGCGGTCAAACAAATCATTGATCATCGGCAGTGGGTACTTATTTTTGATGGTCACTTCATTCAATCCACGATAATCAACAACCATCCTCAACGATCCATCTTTCTTCTCCACTAGAAGTTCGGGTGATCCCCAAGGTGACGAACTTGGGCGAATATAGCCTTTATCCAGTAACTCCTTAATCCGCTTCTTAATTTCCTCCAAATCTTTTGCGGGCATTCTGTACGGTCTCTTAGATATTGGTCCTGTGCCTGGCAAAAGTTCAATCAGAAACTCAATGTCTCTATCCGGTGGCATGCCTGGCAACTCTTCTGGAAATACGTCAGGGAAATCCTTCACCACTGGTACTTCCTCCTCTACAACTCCTGATAAGGAATTCACCTGAGTCCTCTTCGGCATATGCCGGGATACATACTTAATCCTTCTTCCTTCTGGGGTGGTAAGCAAAATCGTCTTACTGGCGCACTCGATGTTCCCTCCATACTTGGATAACCAATCCATGCCTAATATCACATCCAATCCTTGCGATTCCAATACTATTAGGTCCGAGGGAAACACGTAGTTACCAATCCTTAATGGTAACCGATCACACCATAAACTTGCCATATACTCTGCTCCTGGCGAGGTTACTAACATGGGTGACCTAAGGGCTTGGGTTGGCAGTTTATACTTATCCACAAATCCCCTTGATATGTATGAATGCGATGCACCAGTATCAAAAAGAACGAGTGCAGTAAATGACTTAACCAAAAACTTACCTATTACTGCATCTGGCTGAGCTTCTACCTCCTCCACGCTAACGTGGTTCACATGTCCTTTGTTGAAAGGGTTCGGCTTCTTCCCAGAGCTTCCATTGCCATTTCCATTCTGGGCTTCACGGCATTCAGTTGCATAATGTCCAGTCTTCTAGCACTTGAAACAAGTAACGTGACTTAGATCCCTCTTGGCTGGGGTAGATGGGTTATTACGGTTCTGCCCGTTGCTTCCTCCATTCCCATTACCATTCTTGGGGCCATTATGGTTGTGCGAACTACCTCCTCCATGGGTATGCTGAAACTGTCCTCCCGATTTCGGGGCAAAACGTGGCTTCTGCTGAGCTCCAGAATTGTACTTCCCTTGTCCATACTTCCTCTTACGGTTTTCAATCTGCTGCTGCTTCCCTTCAATCATGAGTGCTCTATCTACCAACTCCTGGTAGTTGTTGAAGGTTGCTACCATCAGCTGCATGCTCAGCTCATCATTCAGTCCTTCCAGAAACTTCTCCTGCTTGGCTGCATCTGTAGCAACGTCATCTGGAGCATAACGTGCTAACTTACTAAAGTCCTCCACATACTGGCCTACGGTGCGTCCTCCTTGGCGTAGGTTGTGGAACTCACGCTTCTTCATAGCCATAGCTCCTGCTGAAACATGGGCAGTACGGAAAAGCTTGCTGAAATTGGTCCCATGTGACAGTGTCAATAGGGTGTGTGGCTGTGTAATTCTCCCACCATGATGCTGCGGGTCCATCAAGTTGATGTGCGGCAAAACGCACTCTCTCCGCATCTGTGCATCCTGCAGTGGTCAACTCCCTTCCAACTTTGCGGAGACAATCATTTGCAACAATCAGCTCGGTGCAGCTAGAAAACACCGGCGGATTTAGCCTCAAGAAATGGGCTAAGTGATCAACAGGTGGTGGTGGTGGGTTGTTGTTGTTGTTGTTGCCTTGGTTCTGTACTAACACTTGCATCAGGGCATTCTGCTGCTGAATCAACTGAGTGATCTCTGGTGGGAAAACAAATCCGGTGTCGCGTCTCGGAGGCATCTGATAGGTTTAGAAAAGATGAGAATTTAGAATAGAATGAGGTCTAGAGAGAAAACACTACCCATATGCATATGAGACAAACACAATCAATATCACTCAATCAAACAAACAAGGCATTCAACCGATCTAACTATCGTTACAAAAGTGCTCGGACTATACTATTTACATGGGGGAATACTACCACTAATATGGCGGTCTACCAGAAATTTTGATCAGTCGAAGACTCCATGATATCTGCTCCAGCTTCATCAACAAACTCATCTTCACTGGGGTCTGAGTCGGTGTCGTCGATGATGATGTAGTTATCCGGGCAAGTAGAATCGTCGTCTTGTCCTCCAGGTGCTGGGTCTCCCATGAATACTTTGATCTTCTGTATCAGTTCGCCGTTCTTCTCCAACAACGTGGCGATCTCCTCCTCATATCCATCGCGTGTAGCCTTGAGTTCTTCCTCCAACTCCATGATCTTGGTCAATGCCTTCTTCAGTTCTATCATGTCTGCGCACATCTGGTTCTCCTGGCGACGAATGTGTTGGTTTTGCTCCTGGATGAAAGCAGCAATTGATCCATCCTTCTTGGTGCTGATCATCTCCCATTGCTCATCTCGGTGTCCACAAGTCTGATAGATAGTATCCTTAAGCTCCTTGCGGTAGACTTCTCCAATGCGTCCCATAGAGATGTGGGCTGCCATGCTCTTCCCTAAACTCCAGGTTGGTGCATCAAAGGAAAACTCTATAGGCTCAGTGACTGGCGTGCGTCCTTCCTGGAACTTGAACTTGAATCTTCCAGCGCTCCTCTTCTGGTAGTGTGGCGTTGTAGGTTCCGGTGAAGCTTGGTATTCTGATGTTCAGGTACTTAGTGACTTCCTTCAAGTGTCGTCCAAAAGGTGTCTCTTCATCCGGTTGCATGAACTTGTTCCTTGCATCTGCCATTCCTAAAAGAGTAGAAAGTGGAGAGGAGTAAGAAATGAGAAGAGAGTAGTGTTCTAGGGTTTAAGCTTAGTGGTCGTGTCCTACAGTCAGCGTGTGCTCTGATACCACCTTTGTAGCGACCAGACCTCAAACAGTCTGTGCTGCTGTGCACCAGTGTCATCCCTGGATCAGTAATGCTGACACGCACAGTACAAATGGAGGATTTATAACAGAGTAGCAATCACACACTTATTACAACGAGTATCTCAAAAGAGAATAAGTATGATAAATATGGCTTAAGGCCATCTAAATACGATAACAGCGGAAGACTTGGAAGATAAGTGAGTCCATCAACTCCAACGGCATCACTGAGTATAAGACCACGACCTAAGGCACCTTACTCGTCGTCTGAAAAGTCTGCAACATGAAACGTTGCAGCCCGAAACGGGTCAGCACATGGAATATGCTGGCAATGTAACACATAGAGAGTAATGAACATAATAATGCTATACTACATGCATATATGGCTGGTAGAAAGCTCTATGGTTACAGTTTTGCGAAAAGCCAATTTTTCCCTACTGCAAAGGAATAAATTTTATTTAACTATCATGGTGGTTGTTAAACATTGAGAATGGTTGACAGCATTCTCAATCCCAATTAAGTATCATCATTAACCCAACAAAATTAATTAAAGTAACATGGTGATGAGATTCACATGATAATCCAAGTACTAGATACTCAAGATGTCCATAACCGGGGACACGGCTAACCATGATTAGATTATACACTCTGCAGAGGTTTGTGCACTTTTCCCCACAAGACTCGATCGCCTCCGCTTGATTCTCGCACTACATGATGTTTGAGAAACGGATGACCGAGACACAGTCTTTCAGAAGCGTTAACTCTCTACTCCGGGTAGACAGTACCACCTACATCCCCTACATCTGCTAGTCTACCTCTTCAAGAGCTCACACAACTTAATCAACTATGCTAGAGCCCATAATAGCTTGTGGCTGCACACGGAAGTTTCTAGCATGAATAATCTCATGATCCCTTTGAGCCTGGGTGGCGGTCCTTAGAAAAACAGGCAATCTTGGAATACCCAGGTACCTCAATCCACCCAGATGTGAGTTTTAGTTGCCACCTTAAGTTTAACCATATATTAACAATCTCACATCTGTCATGGATTCACTCAAGCCCAATCCACGTCTACTAGCATAGCATAGCAATATAAGCAAACGTAGAAGTAACTCCCAAGGGTTTGATAATAAAATGGGTAATAGGTACTACCTCAACTACTTCCAATACCCACAATTTAATTAGATCCTAACCATGCAATGTTGGAGGATTTGTCTAATGCAATAAAACTGGGTAGTAAAAGAGGTATGATCAAAGTGTTACTTGCCTTGCTGATGATTCGTGAAACTTAGAGATTCGAAGTAGCAAGCGGCGCACTCCAGGTACTCTATTGCAAACAAACAAGCATACAATAAGCACTCATCAAATGCCCAGGTAAAACTCAAATAAAAGATCTAACCAGAAAGTTCAACTTAAGAACTCCGGTTTGCAAAAAGAAACAAATCGAACAAAGCAACGAAAGTCAAACGGCGAAATAAACAAGCTTCGTTTGAGTAGGTTAAACAGAAAGAGAATTTCGAGACGAAACTCTAGGCGCTTGAATCGCCTGATTCTGATAAACGAGCGAAAAGATAAACCAGAACGAAAATCTGATCAGAAATCGCGATCTGGAATAATCGCGGAAAAACCAACGAAAAAGAAAACTGACGAACAGTTAAACGAACGGACGTTCGTTAGCTGCGACAAACCGACGAACACGTGCGTTAAAACGAACGGATCGGTGAACGTTCACAATTTAACTAAACCAAAAAAATAAACCGATCTATATAAAAAAACTAGGGTTTCGAAAAAATAAACCGAGGCGGTTTTTGAAAAAAAAACCGGACGGTCGGCGGCGGCTGCGGCTACCTCGTCGGGCAGCTTCGGCGGGGCTCGGGACGGGCTCCGGCAGGGTCGGACGGGGGCGACGAGGGGCAGCGGGGCTCGGGGCGACGTCGGGGCGGCGAGGGGCGACGGGGCGGCGGCGTACGGCGTCGGGGCGGCGAGCTCCTTCGGGCGACGGGGCGGCTCCGGCGGCGGCGGATCCTCGGGCGGCGGCAGCTTCGGGAATTGGGCGGGGTGAGGTGAGAGGGCGGCGGGGCCGGGGTATATAAGGAGGGGGGTGCTGCCTTAGGGGAGGGGCCGACGGCGGCGGCGTTGTGGCCGTGCGGGACACGGGCGGCGGCTCCGTCTCCAGGTGGGAGAAGACAGCAGCTGGGCTGGGCCGCGCTGGGGAGCTTGGCCGTCGGCTGGGCTTTGGCCCAGTCGGCGCGCTCGGATTTTTTTAAATATTCCGCCAAACTAAAAAAAATCATAGAAAAATAAATAAAAATCCAAAAATGCCAAAACAAATTTTCACCGTCTAATTAAAATAATTAGAACGAGATGAACATTTTCTTGGCCCTAAAAATGCAGTTTTTAAAACGTGCAATTTTCTAATGCAATTAAAATTGCAAATAAAATCCGAATAAAATCAAATATTTGATTTTAATATTTTTCCTCCAATATTTCAATTATTGTGGAGAAGTCATATTTTCTCCTCTCATTTATTTTAATATGAAATATTTTTCGGAGAGAAAATAATTAAAACCAAAAATCCTCGTTTTATTATTTGATAAAAATCAAATATGAAAACCGGGAAAAGTCCCCAACTCTCTCCAAGGGTCCTTGAGTTGCTTAGGATTTTTTTCGAGGATTTGCCAAAATGAAATAAAATATGCTATGCAATGATGATCTAATGTATAACATTCCAAATTGAAAATTTGGGATGTTACAATCACCAAGTCTCTTCAACATGGTGGCTGAAGACAAGGAAGCATAAAAACCCTTCAACATATCCTTTGACAAATTCTATATATCAAATTCCATTTGGTATCAAATTTCATGATTGTCATATTGGATACACAAGTGCTCTTTCTTGCAAGACTAACCCATGTAGGTAGATGAACTCAAATCCAAGGGGTGCTCCAAATCCTTGATGAGCTACATCAACCTTGAGCATCTCACACAAGTTCGACTAAATGATCAAGTACAACACCGCCACCCAAGGTATGTAATTCCATCTTAGAGAAGCTTTATCCTAAGTCATGGGTCAAAGCAACTCAACAAGATGCGAATACATCAAAATGCTTAAACAAAAAATGGTAACCCCATTTTGAGCTTAAACGATGAGTATGACCTATGATCAAGTGTTCTCACTTGACTCCTAAGTCAATATACTCTAACATAGGTGACTTTGTCACCGACCAATTCTAGATGAAGTTCTTTAGTGTTTCTCTGTGTTCTTGCATTTGTCTCTTGCATATTTGTTCCCCTTCTTTTTAAAAAATAATTCATCTAGATTTCTTTTCTATTCTTTGTTTTGCATTCCCTGCATCTAATTCATTGCAAATCTGTCAGTTAATTCCTTGCAAATATTTGTGAGAGACTATTTGCCTAGTGGGCTGAGGTGACAAAATGTTGTCTCTGTGTTGAACTCGGACACACCGGTTTGTCACTTTCGGTCCAACCGAACCCTTTCGGTGCCTCCGAAGAAAACAACTCGGTGCTACCGATTTCAGTGCTGAGCAGACACTTTGCCATTTGCATCCTGCATATTTGTTTCAGCTCCACTCAATGATTCTTGTCCTCTACCAGCATCACATTGTATATGCTGCTTTCCTCTATGACTCGAGGACCAAACCCATTCTGACTCACAATCCAGAAGGTCCCTTCTTGGAAATTGATGTCAAAGGGGGAGAGAGAGATCACATCAAAGCTTAATCACTTCAAAAGGGGAAGAGTACTTCAAAGGGGAGAGAGAGAGACCCCAGATGCTTGGTGTTCAAGAGGAGAGAAGTCACATGTCTTTAGAGGGGAAAGACATGTTAGTTTGTGTTATGTTTTTGTGCTCTGATCTGTTTTGCTCTAATCTTCTGTTCCCTATATTCTCCCATTATCTAATATAAGATTCAGGGGGAGAAAGACATAAGGGAAGGAAATCTTGAATTCATTGCATATCTTTGCCTTTGGGGACATGTCTATATCCAATAGGAGTACCTAGTACTCATTCTCTACATGTCATCCTAGTCTTGGTACTCTTTTGGTTTGCAGTTCTTGCTCTGTTTGGTAGATGTATCTGTGTTATCTAACCTTGCTTACTTAGGTTCATATCTTCCAAAGCCAGCTCAAGACCACAAGGTAAGTATATGCATCACATTCATGTGCATAATGATCTCTTGCTGATGTACATATTGTTTGCAAGAAGGACTCATGAACATGAAGGTACAATTTCTATATTCACATCATTTGCTCTGATGCATATAGCCAAGATACATGTAACACATTGCTTGCTCTGTCATGCCTATGCAGTCACATGCTCTTATATTCCATATTTACATGATTGCATACATGTAGGGGGAGCCTACGCATGTTACATCTCTTCCCAAAGCTTTACCTGCTATTCCTTATATTTTTATCTAAGGCTTTGATGTATGTTGTCATCAATTACCAAAAAGGGGGAGATTGAAAGCACAAGTGCTCCCTGGGTGGTTTTGATAATTAATGTCAACATATCTGTTGTTGGACTAATGGTTTTATCTAGCATATTTCAGACAAGTTCAACAAATGGAGTGGCGTGGATAAGAGGATGTGGAACCCCTTCTAGATGCTAAGGATAGAAGATTGGAAAAAGCTCAAAAGCTCAAGACTCTACATTTTCATTTTAGTGATCCAAGATCACATTGAGTCCTTAGGAAAGCCAATACTATTAAAAGGGGATGAGGTGTTGCTTAATGGCTTGCTTGCTCAAAGTGCTTAGTGATATGCTCCAAAGCCCTCAACCACTTTATGATATCCACATATGTCCCAAACCAAAAGTCAAACTCGGCCCTACCGATTTGATCTATCCAGTGCCACCGAGTTCACTTGACATAGCCACTGCCAGAAACCCTAATCAATTCAGTCTCACTGATGGGATCCCGGTCTCACCGAGATGGGCTTGCAAAGTCTCTGGTGCTTGTTGCATTTATTTCAGTCTCACCGAGATTTGTAGTCGGTCTCACCGAGTTTGCTTGACCAACTCTCTGGTTAGCTCTTTACCAAAATCGGTCCCACTGAGTTTGAGTAATCAGTCAAACCGAGATGAGGTTTTACCCTAACGCTAGCACATCGGTCCCACCAAGTTTATCATATCAATCCCACCGAAATGCCTAACGGTCACATTATGAACTGAATCGGTCTTACCGAGTTTTCTGATTCGGTCCCACCGAGTTTGGTGACTTGTGTGTAACGGTTAGATTTTGTGTGGAGGCTATATATACCCCTCCACCCACTCTTCATTCGTGGCGAAAGCCATCAGAACATACCTACACTTCCAACATACATTTTCTGAGAGAGAACCACCTACTCATGTGTTGAGGCCAAGATATTCCATTCCAACCACAAGAATCTTGAGTTCTAGCCTTCCCCAAGTTGCTTTCCACTCAAATCATCTTTCCACCAAATCCAAATCTATGAGAGAGGGTTGAGTGTTGGGGATACTATCATTTGAAGCACAAGAGCAAGGAGTTCATCATCAACACACCATCTATTATATTTTGGAGAGTGGTGTCTCCTAGATTGGTTAGGTGTCACTTGGGAGCCTCCGTCAAGATTGTGGAGTTGAAGCAAGGAGTTTGTACGGGCAAGGAGATCGCCTACTTCGTGAAGATCTAGCCTAGTGAGGCAAGTCCTTCGTGGGCGATGGCCATGGTGGGATAGACAAGGTTGCTTCTTCGTGGACCCTTCGTGGGTGGAGCCCTCCGTGGACTCGCGCAACCGTTACCCTTCATGGGTTGAAGTCTCCATCAACGTGGATGCACGATAGCACCACCTATTGGAACCACCAAAAAAATCTTCGTGTCTCCAATTGCGTTTGCATACTCCAGTCCCATCCCTTTACATTCTTGCAACTTGCTTGCTTTACTTTCCGCTGCTCATATACTCTTGCCATGCTTGCTTGAAATGTATTGTGAATGTTTAAACTTGTGCTAAAACTCTACCTTAACTTAAAGAAAATAAAAACTTCAACTTTTCTTTGTTAAGAGTCTATTCACCCCCCTCTAGACACCTCTTCTCGATCCTTTCAGGTAGTCTTCGGGGTCGGTGCCACCAGAGAACTTAGGCATGTTGAACTTCAGCTTGCTGTAGCGTTGCTCTTCATTGTGTTGTGGGCGATGGTGGTGACGCTCTTGGTGTGGAGGATGGTCTTAAAGCACTTTCCTCTCATGCTCAACTTGATTAGCTTGCCGTGGAGGTTGTGGAATTCTTGCATGGTTCCTATTCTCGGCTTCGCTCAAGGTGTGCGGCTTCTTCTTGTCACTCATGTCGAAGGACCTCTTCTTGAAGACGTACTTGGCGGTTGCGCTCATTGACAGCTTTTGTTGCTTCATGTAGAGCGTGTTGGGCTTCAAGGGCTTGTTCCTCACGATGTTGATGTTCTTTCTGTAGGGCGTCTCCATCTTGTTGTTCTTGTTGATCTTGGCGTATTGGAGCTTGCTCTTGAACCGGAGGATCATTAGCTTGTCGTCGTATTCGTTCACATTTCCGGAGATGGCCTTGTAAACCACTGCCATGGAATGGGTTTTGTGGAGCTTGATGATCTGGACGAGCTCAAGGTGCACTTGCATTTGAGAATGTGTCCGAAGAGTGTCGACTTGAATGACAAACTTGTAGAAGAGTGATTGGCCATCAAGTCTTGTATGTCTTCCTTGAGAGATGCCATCGATGTGTCAATGTAGTCTATTGTACATTGCTTGGATTGTTGCAAGTTGGTAGCGAGTATGTCGATGTGTTCGCCCAATGCTTCTTGTGCTTGATGCAAAGCTCTTTGCGCGCCAAAGAGGTGGTTCTTGGTGACATAGTTGTTCAGGTCCTCTTCTTGTTCGATGAAAAGCGGGTTGGTAGAAGTAGTTGGCCTATCCATCATCGCAAGTAAATATGTGAGTGGAAGAATGGAAAGAACTAGACCAAATGCACCTTATCGATGTTGAAAATGGACCAATGATCACTCAATAGTGTAACAAGGAAATAACACAATTGGTACCGGATCTTGTCAATTCTCACGCCTACACAAATAAAGCTTTTGGAGTAGCTTGGTGAGGATGGTGGCACACAATTTACGCAATTGTTAGGAAGATTCAAATAATGTTGGAGAAGATCCACAAATTCGCAAGTGCAACAAGTAGACCAAAGCAATATGTGGCACACGGAAACACGCGCACAGATAGATAAATGGGGTCGTGCAACCAAGGAACAAGCCCAAAATGTGGAATCCGCGGAAAATGCTCTTGTTGCACAACACTAGAGAGATGCTAGCACGATTGCACAATAGGCGAATACGAGACTTGTGCACGACCTACAAAGCAAAAAAAATGCAACGACTTCTATCCCAAGTATGCTATATGTATGTTGTTCCGGTGATATGATCCAAGATGATCGAGAATGATAATCTTAAGTGTAATGTAGTACGATGCTATGGCTATTGCTTACAAGGTCTTTGCCTATCCTTACATTTTGCTTAAAACTTTTTGGCTCTTTCTCTTTTGATATCTTTTTGTTGGCCACTTATGCAAAATTTCGTGAACCAAGATAGCAATTGTGTATGTGCGGGAACAACTTTGCGACACAAGAGAGGATATGTCTATACCAAGATGAGGTGTGTATGCAATGGGAACGATGATCACTAATGTGCACAAGTAACATTGTCGGCAATACTCAAAGGCTAGTCTCGATAGGAAAGTAACGCCAAATTGGCTCAGGTTTAACAATGCAATGGCAAGGAATAATATGCAATGGATGTTGTCTAGGTTACCATCCTTGCTTACGGTCAGGGTGTCAAAATGGTGAAATGGTCGTTGTCGATGTTGAGTCCGAGGCGAAGATGAGCGGTGGTGATGTTGATGTCAAATTGTTCCTAGTTAGCCGAAACACCCTAGGAAACGGAGAACCACAACTCAAATTCTCAAAGCAAACAGCAAATGGTGGCAGCGGAAGAGGATGAAGTGGTAGGTTATATCAATGAGGTTGCGGAAATGGTCGGGGTATAGGAGTGTGCGGGTGCAAAAGAGGATGCTGGCAGAGAACTGTAGAAAATGTTGTTTTGTCAGGTTCGGTCGGACGATCGAAGGTTGTCGGACGTCCGGGGGTCGGATGACCAGAGATGGCCGTACGTCCGGAGTCTAGGCGATTTCGGGCTACATGATTAACTCTAGGGTTCATGGAGAATAAGAAAAAATGGTCAAAATTGGACGAATTTTGTGGATGGAAATGATTGGAAGGATGGGGAAAAGCTAGATCTACCAGAAACACAGCAAATTTGTGGATCAAATCCAATAAAACATCATCAAATCAACAAATCACAAAAAATTGGGGCTATTTTGTGGGGATTTTCAAATTTTGGGACAAAATCAAGCAAAAAAGGCTAGAAAACGGTGGGGAGACTCCAAAACCGTGATCAACTTGGCTCATGATACCAAAATGATGTAGGGTGGTACCCTAGGGGCCCATCTTTCACGATTTGGAGGGGGATTCCCAAAGAACACGAAGAACACGATGAAGACACGAGCGGAAAAGAGAGAGGAAACACTCAAATCAACGAGATTCGATTACATATGTGCTAGATCAAAGTACACAAAGGGTTACATGATCCAAATTCAACAAATGGGTATACAAAGGAACTAGTTCATCTCCAAGGAGTACGTCTTGATTCCACTAGGGGATCTTCCCACAAGGGGGTCTTGAATCCACTTGGGGGATATTCTCCTAGGAGGCCTTGGTCTCCAATGGAATAGGGGTACAAGTGGATGAGCAAAGCTCTGCCTCCAAAATGAGCTATCACAATGCTAATCCTAAAATGGTGGAGGTAGAGGAGTATATATAGTCTAGAGTGGCGAAGGGGTACATGGGCCTCAGCCCTAGCCACTGTACGCAGACAGGTGTCGGACATCCGGAGGGTTACGATCGTCCAGAAGCTCACGAGGGCCCGGACGTCCGTAGTCATCTGGTCTTCCGGCAATTTCGGCTCGGGTGCAGCGCAGTCGGATTTCTAGCGCGGGTCGGACGTCCGGTCGACGGTCGTCCGTAAGCCTTCGGATTTCCGTCATTTGGGCTCTGTGATGGAGATGCCAGATGGCCGGTGGGGTCCGGATGCCGGAGCGTGTCGGATGTCCGGATCTTGACGGTGATCCGGCTGTTGTAGCACTCGCTGGCTAGGTCCTTGGGCTAGTTGGCGTTCCAGGCGTCGGACGTCCGGCTTTGTCTGGTCGTCCGGAGGCTCTAGATTCCTGGCAGCTCTTCCACTAGATCCTCGTACTTGGTGTTCTCGCCACCTTGTGCCGGTGTACTAAAGTAGGGGCACTCCTTTGTACCCCTTTACTTGTGCGCGGACAGTCAGAGCCGCGCCTACGACCACGCTAAGCAGGGCAGAGGGGGAAACCGGGAAGAAGCCAAAGCACAGGACGACCAAGGCAACGCCAAGGCCAGAAACACAAGACATCAAAGGGGCGAAGAGGAGTCCCCCCAGCAAGGCCCTTGCCGGGGCAGCCTCCACGGCCCCGGCAAGAGCCTTGCCGGGGCAACTTGCCCAACACCAACAGAGCGAGCCACCCTTGAGCCCACGGGTTCCTACCCAACCAACTACGTTGGGGCTAGGGCTCGGGAGGCACCTCCATGGTGGCATGCAGATCTTTGTCAAGACCATAAATATATGAGACCAGATGAGGATCAGAAGAGGTCGACCTTTGGCGAGATCCCCGCCAAGGAAATCCACAAGACCCCCGGCAAGCGTCTTGCCGGGGACGACTACGACGCCACGGCAAGACCCTTGCCGGGCTCCCGGCAAGGCCCTTGCCGAGAGGCGCCAGCAGGGCCACTGCCAGGCCCGCACCAGCCAAGGCTCCACCACCATTCGCATGCAGCTGCCAGCCCAACCAGCTGTGCAGGCACCTGCATGGCAATATGCAGCTTCTAGGCCAAATCAGCAAGCACCTGCGTGGTGGCATGCAGATCTTCATGAAGGCCCTACCACTGCACCACCTCAGCTGCCTGCCAGCCAATATGGCGCTGCATGCATCGCTGGCTTGGGCGCGTGTCGAAGCGAGACGGGGCGGCGACGGACGTTCCCGTCCCCGATAAAGCTAATGGAAACCTAAGTAGCGCATTTAATGCGCTTTGTCCCGTAATGCCGGGCGATAAGCTCGCGCACTGTATTCCTTTCCACCTCCTATGTGCCACTGTGGCAACACCTTTTCGACTATGAAAGGAGGCCCGAGGCATACTGGAGAGGGATTCGGCTTTTTGAAGCTACACAGCCTCCGTAGCTAGTTGGAAAGCTCAAGAACACTCAATACATCCACCAAAGAAGGACTAGGGTTTTACGCATCCTCGCGGCCCGAACCTGGGTAAACGATCCTTGTGCTGGCTCCTGGACCTGCTCTTCTCACAACCCTGCGCCCGCCGACCGTAGAAGGGATTCCAGTGATCCCATAGGTGTCGTTCCCACCGACATCTTTGGCGCGCCAGGTAGGGGTCGCAGTTGTGAGAATCTGCTTTAGCGGCCGGCTTGGCAGTTTCTCGTGGCCACGGCTTCCAGAGAAGAAGACGGCCAAGAAAACGACGGCGCCTGCAAGCGCGAAGGACGCCGGTGCGGCGACAGGAAAGCTAAGTCATACGAAACTTTAAGCGATTTCCTTTTTATATATGAGGTTGTTGTCCTCGAAGGTCCTGCCCTATGTATGAAAGCCTGCATGCAAAGGGGCCCTTCTGCAATCGGCAACGCCCTTGTTCTGTTTCGAGTCCGCTCAACAGCTCAAGCGGCCGCGTCGAGAGTGGAAGGGTAGCCTTCCGCAATTGGCAACGCTCTCGATTCTGACTCGAGTCAAGCTCGACAGTTCGAGCGGCCGCTTTGAGAGCGGTAAGGTGGTTCGCTCGGCAGCAAGCACACCTGAAAGGCCATTGGGGATCCGTCCTCAAGGTGCCGCCCTGGGTTTATGCACCGGCAAGCCTACCCGTTTAACATAGGGTAAACATACAAAGGGAGGATCGAACAGGAAGATAACATGCATCGTACCAAAAGTACTGCAGAGTTATATTACATCCATTGTTGCTGCGGTTCTAACTAAAGATAGAGATTGTCTTGGTCGTGAACCTGCAGCGGTGATGAGAAACGGGGTGCCTAATCCCGGCGCTGGCCCTCCACCCTCTCGATTGTGCCGATGCAGCTGATGATGGGCTTGATACGCTCCTTGAGCGCCGTGAGGTCAGCACCCTCCGGCAAGCTCTCCAGCGCGGCGTCGAAGTCGAGGTCGGGGTTCCAGTACGCCACCTTGGTGAGGACCTTGGTCATGGCACCCCGGCAAAGCCTCCGGGACTCGTCGGCCAGAGAGGCCGCCCGAACGGAGTGGAGCTGCTCCAGGGCCCCGAGGACACCCTTGAAGAATAGGGCCAGCCTGGCGTTGGAGGTCGTGCTGCGATCCGGGGCGTACCTCACATTTGGCATACCCATGGTGGTCAGCTGCGTGGTGATCCTGCCGGCGACGTCCTTGAGGCGGGTGATCCAGCGATTCTCGCCATCCACAAAATCCTTGTGGTTGGCGGCTTCCTTCTTCCGCTGCAACTTCTCGGCCTCCAGATCCTTGGCCAAGGTCTCTTCCCGAGCCCTGGCCTCTGAGAGCATCCCCTCAAGGCCCTCTAGCTTCAGCTTCAGGTCTTTGATGGAGTTGTTGGCCTCGGAGAGCTCCCCGGCCCTGCTGACGGCCGCGCCCTGCGCCTCCATCAGGGCGCTGTTGAGCGTGTCCTTCTCTTTGGACAGCTTTAGGGCCTGGTCCTTCAGCTCGTCCCACTCCACCTCCAGCTCCTTCACCTCACCGGTGTGAACCAGAGCCTGGGCATCGAGTGCCTCTTTGTGCCTCTGCTCCAGCTCCCGGGTCCGCTGTGCGACCAGCTTCTCCACCTCTTCATCCTTGCCGCGGAGCGTTGCGGCAAGCTTCTTCTCACCCGCGGCAAGGTCCTCCTCCTGGTAGTTCAGCGCGGCCTGGTGCTGGGCTCGAGCGACCTCGGCTGCAGCGGCCAAGCTCTCCACCTTCTCCTGGGCCTTCTTGATGTCGGCCTGCTTCATGGTGAGCTCCACATCACGCTTGGCCAGATCGCCCTGGGCGGCCTTTAGCTCCTCGCAAGCTTGGCGGAACCAAGTCCGCGTCTCGGCGACGCGTACCTTGAGGTTCGCCCCCACCTTGTCCACCATTGCCGCCCTGGACTTGGCCTTGTCCAGGCGGGCGCGGTGGAGCGCTTGGAGCTTCCGGAAGTTGGCGCCCATGGCCTGGAGAAGCCGCTCCTCCTGAGAACCATCGGCACCGGCGCTCGTCTCATCAACGACCTCGAGCCCGGCGGCGGCAAGCACCTCCACGTCGAACACCTCACCCTCAACGGGCGCCCTGGAGCTCGACGACCCTGGGAGGTGGACGAAAAGGTCGTCGCTCACCCTCAGGTACCTGGTGGAGCCAGAGGCAGCAAAGGAGGAAGGTTGGTCATCAACCACCTCCTCCTCGGCAGCGCCCTTGCCGGCCTCCCCGGCAGACCCCTTGGCGGCGTCCTCAGCAGGGCCCTTGGCGGCCTCCTCAGCGGCGATCTTCTCGGCCTCCGCCGCGGCATTCTTGGCGACGTCCTCGATGACGGTGTCGATGTCCTCTGGGTCCGCCGAAGGGGGATCTAGACACTGGAAAGGGGATGAGGCGAGGCCAAGACCAGGGTCGGAAAGAAGAAAAAGCAAACAGAAATGGAAGGCGAGTGGCTTACCCGTGCCGGGCTGGGAAGCAGAGGTCCAACCCCCGCCATCATTTGGCGCCGAGGCAAAGCCACCAGCGCCCGAGTTCGCCTCCTCCTCCTCCTTCATGTGCATGGGCTCGGTGCTTGGCGCCCTTGCCGGGGACGCCCCTCGGGGCGGCGTGGTCGATGGGGGCGGTGTGTTGGGGGTAGCCCTCTGTGGCTCCTCCTGCGATCACGGCAAGGTCAGTGGCAACTGATCGTACCCCCAACACACGTTGGTGAAGGGCTAGTGATGAACTCATGCTGGGGGCTGGGCCGGGGCTGCTGTCCGGACTGCTCAACACCACCAGCGGTGTGCCGGAAGCGCCTGCCGGGGGCTGGCCGCTCGTCGAGGTCCTGGCCCTCTTCACCCTCTGGGCCAGCGTCTCCACGTCCCTGCAAAAATGAAAATAATTCAAGATAAGCGGCCCAGTTTGAGGAAACAAAGATGACAGGAGGGGGGAAGGGAACAAGAAGCTTACTCCTCCTCCTCATCCTCTGCTGCCTTCCTCTTCCTCCTTGGGCTGAGGGACCCGAAGTCGAAGGTGACCTCTGCGTTGTCATCTGCCGGAGGAGGGGAAGCTGATGGAGTCCGACAGTGTTTGCACGAAGAAGAGGCGGTTACTCTCTTCTTCGCCACCGCGGCCTTCACCGATTTCTTCGTCGCCGCGGCCCTTGTCTGGCGCCCGGACCCCTCCTGGGCTTGCCGCGGTTGTACGGCCCTGCCTGGCCAGACCGGCTCACCAGAGGTGGCCCGCCGCAGGACTCGCCCTCTCCCCGTGGCTAGAGGGTCGACAGCCTCGGCCTCCTCCTCCGACGACTCGTTGACCACATCTTCGACAAGAGGAGCCCCGGTGCCGGCGCTGCTGGCCTCCCCAGCGGCCTCCGCCCACTGGGCTAGCTCCTTCTCCTCTGCTTCCGCTGCGGCTTTGTCCTCCACGCCGCCAGCACTGCCGGCCTCCTTGGCGAGCTCCGCCTCCGCCGCCCTGGCGGCGATGTAGTCCAGCTCCGCCTGGGTGGTGTCCTGGACGAGCCGCGGCTCGGCGGTGACGTACCCCTCGTGCAAGGTGTCGAAGAACTCCTGCACTTGAATTTCCTCCGGCTCGACCCAGCTCGGGTCAAGACCATGCGCGTTGAAGTCCGGCATCATGGCGATGATGTCAGTCCGGCGAGAGTTGTTGCTCAGCGGGACCACTCCCGCCGGCAACTTAAACAAGGGCCCCTTGGCAACCTTGCCGGCCTTTGCGGCGGCCCTCGCTGCCTTGCCGGACCGCTCGACCTCACCATTGCGGTTCACATCGAGCTGGAAGAGCCGTTGGCCGAGATGGGCATGCCTCATCACCGTGAGGTTATGGTCGAGGCCGGGGCGGAGCCTCATGATGTCGGCAGCATTCGTGAAAAGCCAGGCCAGCCTCCCCTTGTTGTGCAGCGGAGCGATTCGGCGGCGGATGAAATCTGCCCCGATCATCTCAAGGGTGAGTGCCTCGGTGAGGCGAAGAATCCTGGTGGTGGAGACCGTGAGCTTCGCATCGTCGGCATCAATATTGCTCCAGTCGCTCCGCCGAACCGGTGGCGCCTGGTGAACCCAATAGAAATCGTGTGGATCATCCTCCTCAATCCAGCACCACCGGCCCCGCCATTCTTCCCACCTCTCCTTCTGAGTGCCCTCCGGGTATGCCCCCCTGGACCGTGGGATCCAGGCGACGCAACCGGAAATGGCGCCCCTCGGTTGGATCCGAGGGAAGAAGTAGTGGCGGAAGAGCGCCGTGTTGGGATGCACCCCGGTGAAACCCTCGCAGAGGTGCGCAAAGAGAGCCATGCACGCCATAGCATTTGGAGTAAAATCTAGAAGGTGGAAGCCGTAGGTGTGCATGACATCGTTGAAGAAATCAGAGAAGGGGGGCAGAGGCTGCAAGAGAAGTAATCGACGAAGAATGGATACCGATTTGGGGCGGCCTCGGCGCAATTGGCGGGGATGACACGCGTGGCTGGATGCCCCGTCGTCTCCCCCCGTCTTGCACACCCACAGGGGCTTGAAGCAGTCCCGGAGTTCAAACACGTCGACCGTCGAGGGGAAGTAGGCGAGCTGCGTCCGTCGCACCGCCTGCTCACTCTTCGGCGGCGCCGTCGCCCCGGCATCTTTGGCCACTCCCTTGCCCTTGGTGGGAGCCATGGCGGCTGCAAGAAGCGAAGGGCGGAGGATAGCGAGTACGCAGCGGCAGAGGGCAGAGGCGAAAGCTTGCAAAGGAAGGAGAAGGAGGCGGCGGCTCTGAGATTGGAGGAGATGCAGGAAGGGGGGTAAAGTCAGCAGCGCGCCCGCGGTTATCCCTTTTCACGGGGAAGGCGCGAGCCGCCTCCTTTCGCATTAACTGCGACGTGACGCATGCGTGCAGGAACCGCATCGTGCATGACCCCCATGTCATGCACGACCCCCCACGTCGCGCGTTCAATGCGGGTCGGTGGGAAGCGCAGCGGACGAAAAATTACTGCGGTAAAAAGCCCGCCCCGACTGCCCGCGCACCATTCTGGGCCTGGCCCAACAACATGTCGCGCTTATGTGTGGCCCAGGCCCGGGGGCTCCTGTCGGTGTACTAAAGTAGGGGCACTCCTTTGTACCCCTTCACTTGTGCACGGACTGTCAGAGCCGCGCCCACGGCCATGCTAAGTAGGGTAGAGGGGGGAAACCGGGAAGAAGCCAAAGCACAGGACGGCCAAGGCAACGCCAAGGCCAGAAACACAAGACAGCAAAGGGGCGAGGAGGAGTCCCCCCGGCAAGGCCCTTGCCGGGGCGGCCTCCACGGCCCCGGCAAGAGCCTTGCCGGGGCAACTTGCGCAACACCAACAAAGCGAGCCACCCTTGAGCCCACGGGTTCCAACCCAACCAACTATGTTGGGGCCAGGGCTCGGGAGGAACCTCCATGGTGGCATGCAGATCTTTGTCAAGACCATAAATATATGAGATCAGAAGATGATGACCTTTGGCGAGATCCCCGCCAAGGAAATCCACAAGACCCCCGGCAAGCGTCTTGCCGGGGACGACTGCGACGCCACGGCAAGACCCTTGTCGGACCCCCGGCATGGCCCTTGCCGAGAGGCGCCAGTAGGGCCATTGGCAGGCCCGCACCAGCCAAGGCTCCACCACCATTCGCATGCAGATGCCAGCCCAACCCGCTGGGCAGGCACCTGCATGGCAATATGCAGCTTCTAGACCAAATCAGCAAGCACCTGCGTGGTGGCATGCAGATCTTCATGAAGGCCCTACCACCGCGCCACCTCAGCCGCCTGCCTGCCTACATGGCGCTGCATCCATCGCGGGCTTGGGCGCGTGTCGAAGCGAGGCGGGGTGGCGACGGACGGGCCGGGCCTCGTTCCCGTCCCCGATAAAGCTAATGGACACCTAAGTAGCGCATTTAATGCGCTTTGTCCCGTAATGCTGGGCGATAAGCTCGCGCACTGTATGCCTTTCCACCTCCCGTGTGCCACTGTGGCAACCCCTTTTCAACTATAAAAGGAGGCCCGAGGCATACTGCAGAGGGATTTGGCTTTTTGAAGCTACACAGCCTCCGTAGCTAGTTGGAAAGCTCAAGAACACTGAATACATCCACCAAAGCAGGACTAGGGTTTATGCATCCTCGCGGCCTGAACCTAGGTAAACGATCCTTGTGCTGGCTCCTGGACCTGCTCTTCTCACAACCCCGCGCCCGCCGACCGTAGAAGGGATTCCAGTGATCCCATAGGTGTCGTTCCCACCGACACCTTGCCCGTTGGATGTAGTTGCTCTGTGGCTTTCTCTAAGTACCTGATTACACATAGGGTCTCCGCTTGAGGTAGTAGCCATGTCTCACATGTGGAATGTGTTAGTTCGGAGAGGAGCGAGTTCACCTTAGTTTTGATAACCCTTGCTCGAGCTCTAGTCATTGGTCCATGTGGTGTCATAGGAGATGAAGGTAGGTCCATAGGGATGATCGTAGTATGCTCCGCATCAGGAGGTAAGGAACTGCCATCTAGCTCCGCACTTGATTCACCTTCTGTTTCGAGTAGGCTTGCGACAACACCACCTGTTATACTATCTGATATGTCGCAAGTTATTGATGATGCTACTTCTGCTATGAATGATGCTATTGGTGATGCTAGTACTCTACTTAATGAAACTTTGCCACCAGGTGAATTTCTTGATGAACAACTTGCGAAAGCTGAAGAACTTGAAACTATTGAAACTGATGAAAATTATGATTCACCTATTAGGCCTAGCACTCCTAGAATTGAAATGCCTAAGATACCTAAGGGTTATGTTATGGATGGGGAGATAGCTAGAGATTTTTTTGCTTGTAATGATAGAGATGATGTCAAGAAACTATTGAGTAAGTTGGAAAAAAACTATGATGGAGAGAATGAAATATGATCCTAAATCTATTACTTCTCCTATATTTGTTACTAATAAGGATTATGAATTCTTTGTCGATCCTGAGTTAATTACTTTGGTTGAATCTAATCCTTTTCATGGTTATGAAACTGAAACTGTTGTGGCACATCGCTACTACTATATCATTAAGTTGTTTCCTTTCTCATTAAAGGGTGTGATACGTCTCCAACTTATCTATAATTTTTTATTGTTCCATGTTGTTATATTTCCATTTGATAGCATATTTATATCATTTTTTGGGACTAACCTATTGACATAGTACCCAGTGCCAGTTGCTGTTTTTTGCTTGTTTTTTTACTTCGCAGAAAATCAACACCAAACAGAGTCCAAACGCAGTGTAACTTTTTGGAGAATTTTTCTGGGGCAGAAGACACAGGATGGGTCAAAGAAGTACCAGAGGGGTGCCCCGAGAGGGGCACAACCCACCAGGGCCCTGGTGGGTTGTGCCCAACTCGGTGGCCTCCTGCACCGCCTCTTTGCTCTATAAATACCACAATATTCCAGAAGCCCTAGGGGAGTTGACGAAAATCAATTCCAACCGCCGCAAGTTCCAGAAACCACAGATCCAATCTAGACACCATCACGAAGGGGTTCATCATCCTCATTGGTGCCTCTCCGATGATGCGTGAGTAGTTCATTGTAGACCTACAGGTCCGTAGTTAGTAGCTAGATGGCTTCCTCTCTCTCTTTTGATTCTCAATACAATTGTCTCTTGGAGATCTATTTGATGTAACTCTTTTTTGCGGTGTGTTTGTTGGGATCCGATGAACTTTGAGTTTATGATCAGATCTATGTTTTTATCCATGAAAGTTATTTGAGTCTTTTGATCTCTTATATGCATGATTACTTATAGCCTCATATTTCTTCTTTGAATCTTTGGTTTAGTTAGGACGACTAGATCGAATTTTCTTGCCATGGGAAGTGGTGCTTTGTGATGGGTTCGATCTTACGGTGCTTGATCCCAGTGACAGAAGGGGAAACGACATGTATGTATCGTTGCCATTAAGGATAACAAGATGGGGTCTATTTCTATATAAATAGATCTTGTCTACATCATGTCATCGTTCTTATTGCATTACACCATTTCTCCATGAACTTAATACACTGGATGCATGCTGGATAGCGGTCGATGTGTGGAGTAATAGTAGTAGATGCAGGCAGGAGTCGGTCTACTAATCTTGGATGTGATGCCTATATAATGATAATTGCCTGGATATTGTCATGATTATTTTATGTTCTATCAATTGCCCAACAGTAATTTGTTTACCCGTCGTATGGTATTTTTCTCGAGAGAAGCCACTAGTGAAATCTACGGCCCCCAGGTCTCTTCTTTATCATATTTGCCTTCAAGATGTATTTTTCTTTGCTTTTATTTTCATATCTATTAATCTAAAAGTACAAAAATACCTTGCTGCAATTTATTGTTATTTATTTTATCTTGCATTCCCGCGAGATCTATTTATCCAATCTACTACAAATTTTACTTATCTTTTTACCCGGGAGGGATTGACAACCCCTCTTTACGTCGGGTTGCAACTATTTGTTCTTTGTGTGCAGGTACCGTTCACGTAGTGTTGCGCGGTTCTCCTACTAGTTCGATAACCTTGATCTCATCACCGAGGGAGATACCTACCGTAGCTGTGTTGGATCATCCTTTCCTCTTTGGGGAAATACCGACATAGTTCAAGCCGCATCAGGGTGATGCTAAGAAATGGTTTAATACTCATGCTCCTGTTTGTGTGCGTAGTCCCCAGGATATTATATATTACTTATCTAAAACATATTTTCTACTCATAAGAAACAAGCTGCATTACAGGAAATATTTAACTTTGTGCAAATTGGAGAAGATATTATCCCTCAAGCTTGGGGGAGGCTTCTCCGGTTACTTAATGATTTGCCTGATCATTCTCTTAAGAAAAATTAAATACTTGGTATCTTTTGTAATGGACTGACCGATGGTTCTAGGGACTACCTAGATAGTTGTGCTAGTTGTGTTTTCAGGGAACAAACTTTTGAAAAGGCTGAAGAACGTTTGAATAATATATTGAGAAATGCTAATGATTGGGCACTTCCTAAACCACCACCTAAAACAACTCCGAAGTAAAGAGGTATTCTATTCCTGAGCCTAGAAGATATGCAAGAGGCAAAGAAATATATAAAAGAAAGGGTATTAAAACTGAAGATGTTAAGAATTTACCCCTATTGAAGAAATACATGTAAATTCTCTTTATATATTTGATGAAGGAGTATTCCTTATAATAAATCTGCTACTCAATGCCTGGAGGAATTTGATAAGTACATTGTTAAGCAAGAACACTTCAATATGTATATTAAGAATCAATTGAAACGGAATGCTATTTTGATTGATAACTTGAGTGACTTGATGTTTAGAATTGCTAATGATGTTAAAGTTTTGGGTAAACGTACATCCATGGTTCATACTCAGTTAGAACAAGTTGCCAAGTCACAAAATGATTTGCTTAATGAGATGAATAATAAAATAAATGATCATGTTATTAGAGTAATGAGTAGAGGAGTTAGAATGACTCAGGAGCCACTATATCCCGAAGGTCATTCCAAGAGAATTGAGCAAGATTCTCAGAGAATTAATATGGATGCACATAGTTCATCTAAGAAGAAAAAGGAAAAGAAAATTGATAGGACTGTGCATGCTTCTAGTGAACCTGTGGTAGAAAAGCCTTCCAAGAATTGTAATGATGTTTCTATTTCTAATGTCGAGACGCAATCTGGTAATGAACATCCACCTAGTGATAATGATAATGATGATGTTCATGTTGATGCTCAACCAGATAATGATAAAGAACCTGATAATGATGTTGAAATAGAACATGTTGTTGATCTTGATAACCCACCACCTAAAAATAAAAGATATGATAAAACATATTTCATTGCTAGAAAACATGGTAAAGAAAGAGAACCATGGGTTAAAAAACCCATGCCTTTTCCTATTAAGCTTCCGAAAAATAAGGATGGGGAGGATTTTGAGTGCTTTGTTGAAATACTTCGACCTGTGTTTTTGCGCACTTGTTTGACTAATATTTTGAAAATGGCTCCATATGCTAAGTATATGAAAGATATTGTCACTAATAAATGAAAGATACCTGAAGCTGAAATTTCCACCATGCTTGCAAATTATTCTTTTAAAGGTGGAGTACCTAAGAAGCTAGGCGATCCAAGAATACCTACTATACCATGCTCCATTAAAAGAAGTTATGTCAAAACCGCTTTATGTGATTTGGGAGCAGATGTAATGTAACGCCCCGAGACCGACGCTTCAGAAGACTTCCATATATTTTGTGATCTCCGCGTGTTTCTTTTGGCGCTTGCTCTTTTATTTTTGCATTGCATCATGTCATCATGCCATCATGTCATTAATTTTTAAAAACTCAACTAAATAAATTGCATGGATCTTCGATCTATTTAAATCGAGGGAATTCACATGGTGATTTCTCTTTATAACATATCCTCCTAATATTAGGGAGCTATATTTAAAATATTCCATTAACTTTGGAATCACCATAACACACTTGCAATTTAATTCTCATGCCTTTTGCTTCATGTTTGTTCTCCAAACTTTCTCCATATTTCTTTCTCCATTTTTCAAGGCTCCTCCTAAAGTCTCAACATTTCTGGACACTCCTAAATCCTAGACTCCATTCAAACTCCTTTCGTGCAAGTTAAATAATTTTGGGTTTAACTTCGCCTATTTTGCTGGAACCACTTTTGTTGGGTTGGAAACATTCCATAAAGCCTTACAAAAATATCCCACCATTGTATTCTTCTCCATGGCCTCTTCTCTTGATTGTTTTTGGTCTCTCTCTATTTTTCTATTAGGAGAATATCAAGAGAGAGGGGAGCAGTGCATAGCCGAAGCCCGCTTAAGGCCACCTGCGGCCTGACCTAGCCAGCCCAAGAGGCCTGCCCGGTCTCCTCTTATCCACCCTCTCGCTCGACCCCCCTCTCCCTTGTTCCCCTGCTAGCGCCGCCACTCACACGCTCGTATCGAGCCAGGGAGAGGAGCTCCCTGCGCCCGATCCCCTCGCCGCCTCCACTGTGAGACCCCCACACCCGACCACCTCCTCGCCGCCGCTTGCTCCGGCGACCAGCACCAACGAGCACCGCCGCCTTGCGCCGCCCCTCTCCCTCGCGTCCTCGCCGTGGTCCTGCATGCTGCCCGGTGCCCCGCCGCCGAAAATCGCGAGGCCGCAGCCTCCTCCTCGTCCAGCGACGCCGCCCGATGCGCAGGCTCCGCTGCCCCTGCTTCCGTCGAGCCGTGTGACTCCACCACCTTCTCCAGCCGCTCCCGCCTGCAGCACCCTCAACCCGCGACCGTCCTTGACCTCGCCTCGTGCACGACATCGACCACCAGACCTCTGCTCAAGGCCTCCAACGCCGGGAACGGGTTCCCCTCGCCCGGACCCGCCGCCTCCCGGCCTCCTTCCTCTCCTCTGGACGCGACCCCTTCCTTGCTTGACTCCATCATCGGCGGCCGCCAAGGGCGCCATTGCTGCTGCCCGATGCCTTGTCCAACGAGTTGTCATGTCCCTGGTCCTCTTCTTGCCTCTGTTTGCTTGGGGACCCGCTTGCATAGCTGTCGCTGCTCATCATGTTGCCCGGAGCTGTCCACTTCAAACACACCAAGCCGGCTATGCCACTGTTGTCTCCTGCCATGGCCATGACCGAGACCCCAGCGTTGTTGTTGTTGTTGCCTGTGTGTACCTCCGCTCCTGAAGTTTTGGGACGCCAAGACTTGTTGCTGAGCCCGTGACCGCCTCGAATTGCTTCCGCTTGCTGGACCGACAAGTACACTAGAGGCCGTGTTGACCACAAGTACCCCTTCGGATATGCTGAGGTCGACTACGCTCGGCGATGCGACAAGTACCTCTACCCACGACCCCGGACATCTACGAAAACGTGTACCACTACCGTCGCCGTGTACCACTACGCCCAAGTTCCACTACAAGATGTACCACTACCGTCGCCGAAGACCGTCAAGTGTACAACTTCCGTCGCCGTGGATCCGACAAGATCCGTGTACAACTACTACCCCTACGACACGTGAACAACTACTTCCACTTCTAACGCGTTCCGCCCCGAATGCACGCTTCGAAGGTATAACCGCCGAGAACGACGTCCGTGGAACGAAAGCATGTGTTGTTTGAGTTGCTTGCGTTTGCACCGTGCCCGACTTGTTCGTCGCACGCTGTCACTCGTTTCCTTGCCATGCCGCCGTACCGTGGGAACCCGGTAACCGGGAGCACCCCACCATTCTCCTGCGTGTTTCACACATCCGCACAATTCTCCTTGCGCCGGTATCTCCGTGAGCTACCGGAACCGATATGTTGCCGTGGCACCATTTTCGGATTCGTTGCCGTGGCACCCCTTCCTTCCGCCATGGTGACCAAATGCTTCATAACATGCTCTTGTCCATGTTTTATAAAATTGCTTAAAACTTGCATTGTCATCCGCATCATGATAACAACATTTAAATGTCTACAATTGATGTTTGCATTAAAATTGCTAAATGACATGAGGATTTATCGGAATTGTTGTTTGTTGTTCCGGCCTCATTTAAATTGCCTAAAATAGGTAGTTTCCTCATGCTTCACCTCTTGCCATGGTTAACAACATTTAACATTGTTGGGTTCATAAACGAGAGAGAACTAAATAATTGATGTGGTGTTTCGTCAATATGCAACTCGTTGCATATTGAGCTCCACTTAACTTGTAGTTTCGTTTGTGCACTTTGCCATGCCATGCATATTTTAAACCGGGCATGCATCATATTTGTTTGTGCATCATGCCATGTGTATGTGGTGGTTTGTTTACTTTGTTGTTTGTCTCTTTCCGGGTTGCTTCTCTCGTTAGCTTCGGTTTCGTTCCGGAGTTGTGAGGATTCGTTCGACTACATCCGTTTGTCTTCTTCATGGACTCGTTCTTATTCCTTGCGGGATCTCAGGCAAGATGACCATACCCTCGAAATCACTTCTATCTTTGCTTGCTAGTTGTTCGCTCTATTGCTATGCTGCGCTACCTACCACTTGCTATATCAAGCCTCCCAAATTGCCATGAACCTCTAACCTTTGTCACCCTTCCTAGCGAACCGTTGTTTGGCTATGTTACCGCTTTTGCTCAGCCCCTCTTATAGCGTTCTTAGTTGCAGGTGAAGTTGAAGATTGCTCCATGTTGAATTATGTTTATGTTGGGATATCACAATATCTCTTATCTTTATTAATGCATCTATATACTTGGTAAAGGGTGGAAGGCTCGGCCTTATGCCTGGTGTTTTGTTCCACTCTTGCCACCCTAGTTTCCGTCATACCGGTGTTATGTTCCTTGATTTTGCGTTCCTTACGCGGTTGGGTGATTTATGGGACCCCCTTGACAGTTCGCTTTGAATAAAACTCCTCCAGCAAGGCCCAACCTTGGTTTTACTATTTGCTACCACCTATCCCCTTTTCCCTTGGGTTCTGCAGACTCAAGGGTCATCTTTATTTTAGACCCCCCGGGCCAGTGCTCCTTCGAGTGTTGGTCCGAACCGAGCAGCCTGCGGGGCCACCTCGGGGAAACTCGAGGTCTGGTTTTACTCGTAGCTTGACTTATCCGGTGTGCCCTAAGAACGAGATATGTGCAGCTCCTATCAGGATTTGTCGGCACATCCGGGCGGCTTTGCTGGTCTTGTTTTACCATTGTCAAAATGTCTTGTAAACCGGGATTCCGAGACTGATCGGGTCTTCCTGGGAGAAGGTTTATCCTTCGTTGACCGTGAGAGCTTATAATGGGCTAAGTTGGGACACCCCTGCAGGGTATTATCTTTCGAAAGCCGTGCCCGCGGTTATGAGGCAGATGGGAATTTGTTAATATCCGGTTGTAGAGAACTTGACACTTGACCCTAATTAAAACGCATCAACCGTGTGTGTAGCCGTGATGGTCTCTTCTCGGCGGAGTCCAGGAAGTGAACACGGTTTTCGGGTTATTATTGACGTAAGTAGGAGTTCAGGATCACTTCTTAATCATTGATAGTTCACGACCGTTCCGTTGCTTCTCTTCTCGCTCTCCTTTGCGTATGTTAGCCACCATATATGCTTAGTCGCTGCTGCAACCTCACCACCTTACCCTTGCCTACCCTTAAGCTTAATTAGTCTTGATCTCGCGGGTGTGAGATTGCTGAGTCCTCGTGACTCACAGATACTTCCAAAACAGTTGCAGGTGCCAGGGATGCCAGTGCAGGTGACACAACTGAGCTCAAGTGGGAGCTCGATGAAGATCTTGTTCGTTGTGTTGTTTCTTTTCATGTTGATCAGTAGTGGTGCCCAGTTGGGACGATCAGGGACCTAGCAGTTGGGTTGGCTTCTTTTATCTTGGTTCCGTAGTCGGACCTATGTGTGTATCTTGAATGATGTATGATTTTATTATGTATTGTGTGAAGTGGCGATTGTAAGCCAACTCTTTATCCCATTCTTGTTCATTACATGGGATTGTGTGAAGATGACCCTTCTTGCGACAAAACCACAATGCGGTTATGCCTCTAAGTCGTGCCTCGACATGTGGGAGATATAGCCGCATCGTGGGCGTTACATGTAAGTCTTTTGGCTTTCTATTTATATAGAAGACTTGATTTGAATAAACTCACACCTACTGAAATCTCTTCGCAAATGGTTGATAAATCAACTGCTATACCTATCGGTATTTCTGAGGATGTGCCTGTTGTAGTTGCAAATGTTACTATCTTAACAGACTTTGTTATACTTGATATGCACGAGGATGATAACATGTCTATTATCCTTGGTAGACCCTTTTTGAATACTACAGGGGTTGTTATTGATTGCAACAAAATCAAGATCACTTTTCATGTCAATGGTAATGAGCACACGGTATATTTTCCAAAAAACAACTTCAAGTGAATTGTATCAATTGCATTGAAAAGGTTTCGACAATCACTATTGGAGGTTTCAAATTCCCTCTTCCTACCGTCAAAAAGAAATATCAAACTCTTATTGTTGGGGAAATGCATATCCCCATTGAAATTGGCAGCGGTGTAAGAGCAAGAAACAATTAAAATTATAGACACGTTGAAGTCATATCAGTCAACAATAAAAGTAAATAACATGAAAGTAAATAGAAAGGCCCTTCGCAGAGGGAAGCTGGGATTTGCAGTGGTGCCAGAGCTCAGAGCTTAAAACAGAGATGAATACAATTTTGAGTGGTGTGATTTTCCTATCAACGTCACATCTTCAGTCTGACTGTGACTCTACATTCATAACAAGACCGAACTAAAATAAATAAAAGAATAAAACTAATTGCAGCGGCGGTGGAGGTGTCTTGCAACGGGAAACGGCCCCTCTCTCGTGCCTTGTGTGCCATTGGGCCACTGACTAGCGGCGATGCCATCGTCTTGTGCTGGCATTCGCTTCCTCCTGGATGTTGGCCCAAGCTTCAAGGAAAGCCAGAATGTTCTGGACTTTGGTCTCCAGGAGCCAGCTAACCAGCAAGAGGTGGTGACTGGCGACGCTACAAGGGAACAATTGATCGCGCCGAGCCATGCCGCTGAGAGGGTACCGGCATCGGCCCGGGGACATGTCAGTACTGCAGGATGGTCCAAACGCGACACTACGATCAGAGAACCTTCGACGCAACTGTGTGCGATGCCATATTCGCAAATGGTGGTGTAAAAAACCATCAAAAAAGGTGCAAAATGTTTGCGATGACGGATGCATCAAACACGGTTCAGATTTTAGTTGTGTGTGCAATGCAGGGCATATGGTTCAGTTCAATTAACTATTTGGGATGGGGAGGAACAAAAGAAATGGGCAGCCAGATGAAGGTGTGTGTGATATACATCATACGGTTCACTAGGATGAACTGTGTGTGCTTAGGCAACACAATGGAAAGGTTCAACTGAACAAGATGTGTGTGATACACGGCAAACAGGTCCATAATCAGAAATGTGTGCGAAGACCAATAATAACACAGACGATTGCTGCTAATAAGCCGTGTGATTTGCTCTGTCTATAGAAGAATAACAAGTATATTAACTAAAATAAACATCCAATTACCTAAGTGACTATACAGATCATTCGCACGCACCTCAATAAACAATTGCATGCATTCTAAAGTAGGAGAAACGATCGTCTAGTCATCTATTTCTTGTGACGCTCCCGAGACTGCTCTGTGGCTCGATCCCTCGTATGGGGTAGGAAGAAGACACTTCCTCATGTCAACGATCTACCTGTACATCTCGTAGCTTGTGTACGCGTCCTTGGCCGCGTACTTGACATATTGTTCATCCAGTCTCTCATGCAAGACACTGTGCCATGCGTTCTTGTCCTTCTTGCTCTCATTCTTCATCTTCATGTAGTAGGGGTCGATAATGGCCGAGGCAAGGTCAACTAGGGAGTTCAGTTTGTTTTTGTCGCTGCCCCAGACCTTGTAGTCGTGCTGGATGTTCACAAGATTCGGGCATTTCAAGCCCGAAACCATGAGCGCTTTTAGATCATTGGTGGTGTCCACCATAGCGAAACTTTAGTCAGAGCTGTTGATAAACCTGGAGAAACGCTCGCAAGGCCTTGTGGCTAGGTGGTAGTGGTAGACGAGGACGTCCTGTCTCACGCACAACTGGGCGACGGCAACCTTCTGATCATGCCCGGCACGACCGATGGTGTACTCGAGGTCGAAGCCGACCACTTGGTACTTGTCCTCGGCAAGGAACTGCTCCATAGATTGGATGGAGCTCTCCACCGAGACCGGATCGTTCGTGTACACCACCGAGAGGGCCTTCCCCCTCACGTGTGTGTCCACTCCATGATGCGTGGTGAACTGCCCGCTGTTGTCGTCGGCGGCCGCTGGGAGCGCCATTGGAGCCACGGGGAGCGCCATTGGAACCGCTGGATGTCCTCTCTGTGTGTGTCATCGTGGGTGTGCTTATTGTGTCGTGTGACACGAGAGCTGAAGGTAAATGGCTGCAGGAATAAATGGGGCCCGGGCGGCCTGGATTCTCTGCGCGTCCGCATGGCAGTTTTTGCAGCGGGTAACTGCATTGTCGCGCTGCGCCTGGCGCAACCGCATGCACACGAACGTGCGTGATCGTGCACCAGCCCCAAAAACTGGCAGTGCGCATGGAGGGACGAGGGCAGAGAACCCGGAGGGACGCGAGAGCAGAGCGCGCGCGGCGGGACGCGAGCAGAGCGCGCTACGGCGGCCTGAACCACAAGCAACCACACACATAGGGCAGTTGAACACACAAGAAATGGTCGCCTACAAGCCGGCCGGCAGTTGCGTCGCTACGTAGAGAGCGGCCGTGTGCTACTACCTCTGTCTAGTCTATAGTCCCCTTTATATTCTATGCCATACTTTGCCCTCAAATTTACCCAACAAAATGTTAATGCATGTTATAAAAATTATATAATTGGAAACTATGTTCAAATACGAATCCAACTATATAATCTTTGGTGACATGCATTTGTATTTTATTAGTTAAATCATACTTATAAACCAGGACGGGGGTATAGTAGGTAATTAAATTGCAAACGTTTTTTTATTAACCGTATGTGTATGTGGCCTTTCGTCCTCCTCTCGCACGTCTTGTCACCCCGCTGCCGTAGACGGCTTACAACGCAAGCTTGCGCATCGCATGGGGCCGTTCTTTTGGCCAAACGGTGGCGCCAATGAATCGTCGGTGAACCTGTTCCTGCGCAACCTCGCAGGTTCCCGCGCAAGCTTCCCGCCCGACTCAGTGAAATCCCCCAAAATCCCAATGCTTACCGGCCTGCTATATAAACCCTCACGGCCGGCGAGTCCTGCGTCGCATTTCCCCCTCCCTCCCTGTAGCTTATCTCGTCTGCTTCTCCCACAATCACCAATGGCACCGGTCCGTCATCGTCGATCAGCCACTCCACCGTCATCAGAGGACAGCTCCAGCTGGGATGCTACACCGTGGCGGTGACGCAGTCCCCGGCGTAGTGTAGTGCGCATGGCCTCCCTGTTGGGTGTGCACGAAACACCCACCACATGCTCCGCCACCGCTGCCCGTCGGCAGCTTTTGTCGGCCGTCGTTGCCGCCACACCACCGTCGAAATCCAGGGCCATCGCCCGCTCCGCCGCCGCGGCCCGAAGGCGGGAGGTGCCCGTCGTGGCCGCTAGCCCACTGCCAGCCACCGTGGCCATCACCCGCTCCGCCACCACGGCTTGAAGGCGGGAGGCGGAGGTGGATGCTCGCACGTGCGTCAGCGACCTTGCGCGCTACATCGAGTTCCTGCGGGAGGAGGAGGAGCGCCTCGTCTAGCACGCAAAGAGCCTTACCGCCACCGTGGTCGCGGCACACGCCGCCTCAGACACGAGGAATCAGGAGATCTATGAGGAGAACCACCGCTTCGAGAGGGGTCGTCTGGAGTGGCACAGGGTGTTCGAGGTGAGCGTCGCTGAAGCTGCAGCAGCGCCAGACACCGTATTGCGGTTGCCCAACTTGTCGGTAGGCTCCTCCTCCGCTGCCTCTTACTGAGCGCGGTTGGCAGAGGAGAGGCAGACGGAAGTAGTACAAAGCCCCTCTGTAGTAGTAGTAGTAGTAGTAGTAGTATTTAGGGGCTATTTTGTTCAGTTCATCTCACTATAGATGTGGTGGAACTGTACAACGTACTTAAAATTAGCTACTATATATAGTTGAACTAGCTATTTTAGTACGTGGTTGGCAACAATTGGGGAAAATTTTGGTTGGTTCAGCTGTCGAGTTGAACTGTTTGTATAAATTAAGAATGACTGCTTAATCTATGAACAAAATCTATGCTTAATTACTGAATTTTAGTTGCAAAAATTAGACACTGCTAGTGATTTTTAGCTTCATATTTTGACAAATCGCAGTGTTACAAGGTTGACAAATGGCAATGTTACTAGATCAACAAATGTAAATCTTTCTAGTTTGACAAATGGCAACATACCCAATATGATAGAAGCAAATCTTACCAAATCGTTTGTAATTGGTTGGACACGGGTCATCCAAAAGAACCGTTTGCATTGAAGAGATGCACAAATCCTTCTCTCACTTTGCATACGGGTTTTCTATCTAAAATGTTTGCGATCAAGTGCTGCACAAATCCTTCTCGACACATTTTCCCTTGGCTTCCTGGGGAAGCTGTCAGTTTGCATACGAGTGTTCTAACTAAAACGTTTGCGATGAGTGTTTTATATTTAAAAACCATTGACATTTTTTTCAAAAGAAATTGTTTGATAAGTCTGTACATTAAGAGAGAAAAATGCAAGTTTGCTCAAATCATATCATTCATTCAGTCATACTGCAACTTTATATTCAGATGATCGAGATACAGTATTGAACCCAAGAAACAAAATATTTCCGGCGGCGGCGGAGGCGGCGTGCTGCGCCGTCGTTGTCGTCCTCCGGGACACCGTTGTTGAAGTCTTCAATGCATCAAAGAACGTTCTTCACTTGTAAATCAAACATGATGTCATCGCACGATCGACAGGTGGGGCGCGGGAGGATGGCAGTTGGCGGCGCTGAGAGGTAGCGGTCGACGGCGGCGTCACATGCCGCTGGGGGGGCGTGCACATGGGCACGGGCGCGGCGGGTGCAGCCAAACGCACGGGGACCGGTGCCACGGTGGGTGGAGGGGTGTGCACGGGCGCTGCGCAGGCATGTACACGAGCTCACACGGGTCTGCGAAGACCTCGCTGACGCCCGCGGCTTCCAGCTCTGCGATAGTGCTCGGCGGCTGTCCCGTCAATGCTACGGGGATGGTCGCTGGCGCGGGCGCGGGGATGGGAGCTGGGACGGGAGTGGGGGCAGCAACCGCCGTGGCCAGCTCGTTTTGGGCCATGTCCATGAGGCCCTATTCCTCCTTATTTTCTATCTCCTCCGGCTCAGAGTCGACTTCACCAAACTTGAAGACTAGTGGCAGATGATCCTTCCGCGCCATGGCGTTGGTGGAGGTCTGCGGGAGGGAGGTGAATGGGAGGCGAATAGTAAGGCCTCTCGTATTAAGCAGCGGCTCTGGCGTCATTAATGGAGAGGAAGGCAGGCGGACATGGAAGTCAAAGGGCTCGCTTCCCAGTGAGCCTGCGCAGTGTATAGCTTGCATGCTTCCCGGTGAGCCTGCGCATTGGAGTACAGCTTGCATGCTCTCAGTCAGTCTGTGCACCGGACTGCGCTCGCACGCCTCCCGTTCAGTCAAGGTCAAGCAGCTGTCCGCACGACACCTCCTATAGCCATTAAAACCAAGACACGTGGCGTCACGTGAATGGTTAACAGAACGCACACGGTTTGAATTATACAAACATTTGAGATATTAAAGTGGAAGCTATTTTTTCAAAATGCCTTTGTTGGATGTTATTCGAGTGCGCCTTCTCTCAAAATGGACACGAAAAATACCACAGCATGTCGGGTGCGATTCCATGATAGCATGCCAAGTTTCATGAATTTTACATGAGTCACTGGTACAGCGATGTGCTACACAAACGGTTTTTAACCCCTTTCCGTGACGGCATTTGGAACCGTCGCCAAGTGAGTGTGGGTGATAGGGGGTCCTTCACACACGACCCAGAAACCATCAAGGATAGGCCCTCCCGGGACACCAAATGAGCTCGTGTGTGATCGGGCGAGGCATCGAAACCCAATCATTTCCGTAGGTATGTACATCCCACACAGTGAATCCCAGAAAATCATTTCCGTAGGTATGTACATCCCACACGGTGAATCCCAAAAAATCATTTCCGTAGGTATCTACATCCCACACGGTGAATCCTAGAAAAACATTTCCGTAGGTATGTATATCACACACAGTTCTTTGCGTGGAAACGTTTGTTCAAGGTGGCCTAATGCAAACAGTTCGCTGCCGGAAGCCATGTTTGTCTGTTAGTTGATCGAACACGCCTACTTTCTAGAAACCGTGCGGGTTGTTTAGTTCATCGCCCATGGTGCTGTCTGAGTAACGGCCTGCAATAGAAAACCCCAATAAGCAGGGTAATTAGACTATTATTGTTAATCCATGTACTAATCAAACTGATATTTCTTATAAAACACGCCAGATATTTCATATCCGTATAAAAGCAACCAGGATTTCATAATCGAATTACATCAGATAGCTTCGACACTCAGTTACGCCATTACACAATAGCACCAAGTTTCACATGCAGCATCAAAAACCTTTGGAAAGTAGTATCATACACGGTAAATAGACAGATGAATCTCATCTGGGAAACTGCAGAAGTGGAAGGCAAATATTGAGCCTTCAGTGATGTTGAATGTCCTTGCAACTTTAGGCCAGTGGCTATGGATAATTGCCCTCCCAACCTTCATCCTCTTCAGAAAGAATTCAATATTGTACTGTGGGTGTTGAATGAATACCTTCCTCGCCTCTTGACCATGCAGGTGGTTTGAGAGGTAATCATCGGTGAACTGCTTTGAAAAGTACTAAAAACAAAGCTATGCATAAATCGCTGTTCTAAATTTTGAAATGGCGGAAGGGGTAAAAACAAGGTAAAAGAGTTGGTACCATCCTATAGTTGACTGATGTCTTCTTCATTGTGCAAACAAAGATCTTGTTGTTATTCGTCGCAAGTTTCTTCATCCTAACCGTCTTTCTGAGTTTCTTGACTTGACTGATATTCATGGACATCTCATTTCCCCATATGCAAAATGGGTCGAACAGTGGATCTAAACCTCTGACAGCAGGACCTACATGTGCAAGACCAAATTGTAAGAAACCTAAATATTAGAATGATTCCTGCAACTGCCCAATAATATGCTATTACCCAAAGGACCCTGCTTGAACAAACCTCCATGGTAAACCGTAGTGTCTCCCATTGTTTCCCTGCAACACACATAAGGAAGATCTTGATCAGGTTAACTGAGCGTTGCCATACTATCAGTAGAATATGTATTGAGTACAGCCAAATTCGATTGGTGTCACATGCATAAGAATACAAAACTGTACCCACAACAAATGAAAATCAAATTGCAGAACTGAGCCAAAGTTAAATGGACAGAAGACCAAATGAACCAAAATAGTTAATTGAGCACGACATTGCAGAATAGAAACATGTACTAGAAGGTAAGACAGTTAACAAAACAAAGAATGCTTGAGAACAGTACTACAAAATGTAGCAATTGTTGGACCAAAGTGTTAACTGAACATTATATTTCGGAGGACCAAACTGTTAACTGAACATCAGATTGCATATTAACATTACAGAGGACAAATCACTAGAAGGCACTGGCGGTGGCCCCGAGAAAAGAGCACGAACTATATTTTAAAGTAGACAACCGCGTGGCGGTGTTGACGGTGGCCTCGAAGACAAGGTGCTCCTCCAAGATCTGGCGGTCGACACACATGGCAGCCATAGCGACCTCGTGCGCGTGTGCGGCCGCATGCTACTGAGCTCCATGTTATACAGCATGCAAAATGGCTGCGGGCGGCGCTTAATTGGAGGAGGGGCAGTGATTTTGGTGGAAGGTGTCGCGCCGTCGGTCGGGGCATGTGGGACGGGAAAGGAGGAGGATGGTGTGGGTGGGGTATGGATTACCTGACCATATTGACGAGGCCGCGCAGCAAGAAGAAGGGTCGGCGGCGAGGAGGCCGCACAGCAAGAAGAAGGGTCACCGGCGAGGAGGCGGTGCTGCAAGAAGAAGGGGCGCCGGCGAGGAGGCGGCGCTGCAAGAAGAAGGGTAGCCGGTGAGGAGGCGGCGCTGCAAGAAGAAGGGTCACCGGCGAGGAAGTTGAGCTGCCAGTAAGCAGAAGTGAAGGTTTGAACTTGGAAAGCAAGGAGGAACAGTGGAAATGTGGCTTTTGGTAGGAGGGAGGGGGCGGGGAGATAGATATATCCGCGGTGGCAAAAAAAATTCGCTCGGTGCCGCGAGAAACTGGCGCGCAAGTGTGGTTCAAGCGAGGGTGATGGACTGTAGACGACGAAGCTTCCTACGTAAGCCAGACAAGACGGTGCACCAAGATATTTTATATTGCATCCCACATGATTCTTCACTAGTACGCGTCGATCCTAAACAAATGGTTTTTAAACCCTTTCCGCAACGGCATTTGGAACCGTCGCCAAGTGAGTGTGTGCGATAGGGTGTCCTTCCCACACGACCCAGAAACCGTCGGGGATATGGAGCAGTGATCCAAAGGCCTTCCAAAATGTAATCGCACAGCAGCACACACTAAATTCTTTCACACGTGTGGTATCGGTGATTAAGCGTTTCTAATGACGCAGTGAAACCATACATCTGTAGTAACAAACCGTTTGGGAAACAGTATGTAAGGCACACGGGCCAACATATGAACTGTGTGCGATTTGTGCCCCATCGCGCATGAGTTTTCTGCGTAACCCGTCT
This sequence comes from Triticum aestivum, assembly GCF_018294505.1. Lineage (NCBI taxonomy): Eukaryota > Viridiplantae > Streptophyta > Magnoliopsida > Poales > Poaceae > Triticum > Triticum aestivum. The sequence goes on from NC_057811.1 coordinate 258,485,570, forward strand.
GCCATGCTAGACTCCATCGCACACGTTTGCCAACAATTACCGTCTGTGACAATGTTCTATCACACATGGCTCAGGAGCCCCTTCGCACACATACAAGTGCTGCAGACCGTTTGTGATTTATTGGGTATCACCGACGGTTGCCGCAAGAGTGACGTGTGCTTTTCGTTTGGGATCCCAGACGTTTCCTGAAAAAATTATGACTGGGATTGTATTTTGCATTGGGCATGGTTTACTCCCAGTTCTCGTGTGCGATAACGCGATATCACAAACGGTTTCGGAGACCCTACGCACACGTAGTAGCGCTGCAAATCGTTTGCTATCTGCTGTGTATCAACGACGGTTCCGCTATGATATACGTATGCTTTCCGATGTGGATCACACACACTCATTTAGTTGAACCATGTGCGGAGCAATTGCCAGGTTGAAACAAAAATATCCCATTTTGAATCGGCACACAAAAAGCAAATTGCCACAATATTCAATTAAACAAATAAACAAAAATATCCCATTTTGAATCGGCATGCAAAAAACAAATTCGCCACAATATTCAATTGAACAAATAGTGTCCATAGGAAGAACAATCATCAGATTTCGGAACAATTGCAATTGAACATATGGTAGCTAAATTCCAATTATTTGTCCACACATATATGCATTACATAATTAATCATAGTGTACGAAATACGAAGACCTCATCAAATGGAAAACAATGGATCCATGCGTTATATGTTTAGCGGCTAACTCTTACTCAATGTTTTAGGAGAAAGCATGCTGAAATCTTCATTGTCACCTATGGGATTGATGTAGTGATCCAGGAAGAAGTCGCTGATAAATCTCCGAACCATCAGCAATCACCAGCCGGGAGCGGTTCAAGGGTCCTTAGTTTTAAGATGAGCTGCAGTATTTTTAAGATTAGAATGTGCCATATAAGTGGAGTAGAAGATATTAATTAAGATAGACTTACTGGTACTAATTCACAAGGATCGTCACAACTATCAGCAGAATTGCAGATGGAGATCATGTGTCTGCAAACATAGTATCCACAAAGGTTGTCCCTGCTTCTTGCTGAGGACACTGAAATTTTTTATATAGAATTAGTCATGTATTTGTCCTGTTAGGAACAACCTAACCGGTGTTTGTATTATTTTTTCTTTGGACAATATAGAAAGAGGTTTATTTAGAAGCTTCAACTTTTGACTAGCATACGGAAAGGTATTTGCAGACTGTTGGATAAATTTTTCGAAAATAACGGATTTCGGTGTGTTACCGGAGAAATGATCACGTGCTGCAGTGGTAGTTCCCTCTTGAACATGTTCCCTGGTTTAGTTTTCCACAATGCGAGCACATTGCAAATGATGATGAATTTTGACAACATCAATTATTGAACCAGATATGAATGCAAATTAATTTCAACATCATAGAATTCAATACCTATCCTTGAATTGCCGAAGATGCGTGAGATCCTGAGCGTTTGTTGACTCTCTGAGAGAATTGATGTAGTAAACTGTGTTCTTGTTTGGAACAATGAATACCAATATCCAGTGATTGCTACATATTAAGAAAGCCATGAACTTATGAATGATGTCGAAATCTGAAAGACAATCAGTGTGTGTGTGGTTGTTTGCTTGACTTACCGTTCATGATATGGCTAGAGAAATGATTCTGCATGGGACGTGTTTTCAAAGATACTGACGACCGCGCTAACGGCCCAGTCCCGTCGGTCCTTACCATCTAATGTTGTTGTGCGATTTGCTAATGCAGGATCTATGAAATACACACTCTCCCTTTTTCTTCTCTGTGCACTCAATCCCCTGAGAGGAATAAAATGCAGTTAGTTGATTATCATTTACAACCTTATATGGAGAAGTTGATCAGAGTTTGTTAAGTACTTACAAAATCAGGCATGTAACAAGAGTGGCATCGAGCACGTTGAAGTTGAAGAAGAGATGTAAGTCCTCAAAACTCACATTGATGGAACCAGCATCGTGTTGGAAATTATCTCTGTTGTAGTGGACTAGCAAACCATGATGACCTGCTGAACTTAGATCCATGCAATATTCATGTAACTCGCGGCAACTGGAGCTGCACTCATCAAAGTATTCGCCAACAAGAAATGGCTGGCCATGGACGTAATAGCGTGCTTGAAGTACGTCTGCTTTACTTTTAGCAAGCAACAAACATACTTCTTCATCATCCATGGCATCAGAAATAATATTACTCCCCGATTCGAACAAGCTACTATTAATTTGGTTTTGGGCGATGAGTGCTTTAAGTAAGAGGCAATCGTTCTCTTTACTCTTCACTTTCCCGCCACGCTTCCTCAGGGGTGTAGCCTTTTTGGCCACTTCCTTCTTGGTACTTGAACCATTTCTGGCAGAACGTCTGGTTGCCTGCAAGGTAGTCTGCCGAGCAGACGGTCAAGCTTGGATGGACTACTTAGCAGACGGTTTATCTATGCCGGACTGCTGAGCTGGCGGTGCTGCTGTGACGGACTGCTGGGCTGTAGGAGCAGAGGCATCGGACTACTGACCATGCCTTGAAGCTATGTCGGGTTTCTGCATAGGTGATGCCAGCTTGTAGGTGTGCTGAGGAGGCCATGCCAAGGCGTTGGTTTGCTAAGCAGGAAGTGCTGATGCATTGGTATGCTGATCACGCACCTGCGGACCGATGGACTGATGAGCAGTCGGTTCTGGACCTACAGACTGCTTAGTAGGCGGTTCCGAAGCATCAGACTGCTTAGCAGTCTGTTCCACCAGGTTGGTCTGCTGAGCATGTGCTGCAGCTGGGTCCCCCCCCCCCCGCTACTTCAGTGGCCGGCATCTGAACCGGTGGTGCGTCATCAGCTGTTGTAGGCCTTGCCACTGGCTGCTTTGGGCCAGAGGATGACATGGCATGTACGCCACAAAGTCGCGCCGGCTGATCACAGGTTGATGCATCAGCCCGCGAGAGTTGCTGTGTCGAGGAGAGCATCACCGGTTGAGGGGCGACAGTGGTTGCTCTTGGCGGGGCTTCAGGAATCTCATCGATGAACTCTGTTTCCTTTCGTGGCCACTTGATGTGATGTAACAGTGTTTCTCCCAAGGTCCTTTGCTCATTGAAGTCTCCTAGGACATTCTTCAGGGAAAATTCATTGAATCTAGGCTTTACTTCAATCACGTAGCACTTCACACAGCCCAGCTTCAATGGCACATTGTCCAAGAAGAGGCCATGTTCCAAGAAGGGTGGGCAAACCCAAGCTGTTGCACATTTTAATGTACCTGGCTTCACGTGCATTTTCAAAGTAATAAGTTCCGCCATCACGCCTCTTTGCACGTGCCCACAAGTAGTCTGGCGCGTTCGCCCCTGATTTCACTAAAGGCCGGATTCCCACCCGCCGCTACTTCTTCTTTGTCGTCATGTTCCCATATCAGTTTCATGCCGTAGTATCCTGCCACACACATACGATGCGGGTGTATGTTCTTCTTCTGAAGTTCCGATTGCTTGAAACTCTTCTCAGCAAACTGTTTAGTTGCCCTGACCCTTTTGAATTATGCCCAGTCTGCCTTTGTAATTTGGGGGTATGCGGGGATTGGGTCCTTGCCTTCACTCAAGTACTTCTTGTACAGCACGTGCTTCTAGTTTCTCCAAGCATCCCTAGCCTTCTTCAGTGCAGCGTGTTCCACCTGCATTCTCCACTACTCTGGAACGTTGAAGTGATCCATGATCTCCTGGACTATCCTTCGCCGTGTTTCTGTGTCAGCCTTCCGAAACCCCGACAGATTAATGTTGAGCCTTGCCCTGCCAACAAATCCACACACACTCCTGAACCTCATGCGTGCTTTATCTGGTTTAGTTGGAGCCCAGGACTTTAAATCAATCTCAGTTACTTCATATACACCTTTAGGCTGGTGTGTGGGCTTCCTTGGAGCGTTCCTCCGTGTCCTGACTGGAAGGGTAATTGTTGCAGCTCTATCCCGTTCAAGGCTACTTGATCCCTCACAATCTTCTGAAGAACTAGGGTTGTCCGAATCAGATGAAGATACATGGCTTGAATGAGTGTTGTAGCTGCTACTCGGCATCTACAGAGAACACATGCGAAACTCAGGAAGGAGGATAAGCATAAAACTAACAACTTGGTATCAAGCTTTTCTAAACATGCCATGCAATAATTTAGAAAATGTACGGCTAATTTGTTAAGTTTGTGTGACTTGGGTGCCCACGATCTGTAAATAGGCAGTAACTTATTGGAACAAATACAGCTTATATGTAGTAAGGAAGATAGATAATGAACATATATACGCTTTTCGTTATTTTATAGCCAATTTGGGAACATACGGAATGAAACTGGAAGAGGGATTGCGAGGAAATATGCCTCACCGCGATGGAGAGCAGTAACTAACAGGCTTCTTAATGCAAACCCGGCCGGACCACAGGAGAGGCGAGGGTTACTGCATCGATATGCTCGAGCGTGGCTGGCGAGCAAACGAAGACGGTGAGGCGCGGGCCGTCGCGTGTTGGGAATGGAAGTGCAGGTAGGCTTGACGCCGAAGAGCGGGCACACGGCCGGGGTGAGCACAGTGGCACCGGAGAGGGTTCTGCTATGGATCTGTGGGAGGGGCAGCTGGCGAAGGAGATTGGGTGGACTAGTTGAGTGAAACACGGGCGAACGATGGGGGGTGTTGGGGACTCCGGGTGTTGGCGGCCTAGGTGAAAAGGGTGAAAAATATCCCAGGTCGCCGTGCACGCGGAAAGGCCTATGCAAACGGTTGCCTCTAAGCTCTCATGTGCACAAACAGAATAATTTCGTTTAAAATGAAGATGTACTAATTTTGAAATGAAGACGTGAGCTCATCATTTCGCCTCTAAATTCTTCCCACATAAACCAATCACAATTTTACCACGGGTTTGATTTGCTGGGGCATTTCAGGTCTCGTGTGCTATATGTAAGACATTTTTTCGCATTTACCATGCATGTTGGCATATAAATCAATTCCTAGCCGGACTGCATTTCCCGTAGAAACGGATGAGGATCGCCGTTCGATCTGGGAGCATCCAATGGTGCAGACATACGATCCGTGGGGTTTGGGTTCTGGCCAATCAGAACGCACGACTCAGATCGCGCGCGCAGCAAGGGGGGCATCGGCCACGGTTTGGTAGGCACATGGCTTTTGTGTGTGAACAGTGTGCTATTTGAAAACATTTCTTTTGGGAGGGCTATTTGAAAACATGTACATGTGTTGTCGAAAGGGATGAGGATCGCCGTTCGATCAAGGAGAATCCAATGGTGCAGAGGTACAATCCGTGGGGTTTGGGTTCTGGCCAATCAGAAAGCACGACTCAGATCACGCGCGTGGCAGAGGGGTGGGGGTGCATCAGCCATGGTTTAGTGGACACACGGCTTTCGTGAGTGAACCGTGTGCTCTTTGAAAACATTTACATTACCTAACATCATATTTTTGTTCGAATGAAAACATGAGTTCATCGTTTCGCCTCTGTAAGTACATCTAGTGCCACCCCTAGTTGGTTTTGGAGTATTGACGACAAACCTGGTTGAGGGACTAATGTGTTTGTGAGAATTGCAGGATAACATAGGTAGTAGTCCCTCATTGATTCGGTATACCTACCGGAGATGACCCCTAAAATGTGTGAAAACATTGAAGTCAATGGTGGTATATGAAGATATTCACATTGAAGACTATGACATGAGAAGACATCGCATGAAGACTTTGGAGCGCGAAGACATAGTTGTTTCGTAGTTTCATTTTCTTCTTTGTTGAGTCATAGGAACCACCGTACTGTTAAGTGGGGTCCAAGTGAACAAAGTCAGAGTGACTAAAGTGATGGTCAACCAAATCCTATGTCTTCGAGCGAAGACAATGAGAGCAAATCTTATCCAGAGATGGATGAGTCAGCTTTACTTGTAGCCCAAGTCAAGCTGCCGCGTGTGTTTGAAATCTAACCGTTGGAATATGTGTCAGTTCCTTAGTGACCCAGGGTCATTTCAGACAAATCAGGTCGGGTTGCCTAGTGGCTATAAATAGCCCACCCCCTACACCATAAATTGGTGGCTCCTCAGAGTTAGTGCACGACTTTTGTCGTTTGAGAGCAACCCACCTCCGAAGCTTTTGATAGAGAGAAATCCTTGCGAGGACAAAGCCCAAACACCCGGAGCCAAAGAGTGTTAGGCATCACTAAAGTCTTTCTATCCGCGTGACCTGAAGACTTGTTACACTTGAGGACTGTGAATCCTCCAGCCGGTTAGGCGTCGCGTTATGAGCATCCAAGAGTCATTGTGGATCGCCGGTGAACGAAGTCTGTGAAGGTTCAGAAGTCTACCTTGAAGACTTACCAGAGTGATTGGGCGAGGACTGGGTGTCCTTAGCTCAAGGGGAATAAGGTGAAGACACGGTCTTTTGAGTTAAATCTCAGCCTCCCTAACCAGACGTACAGTTGTCACAACAACTGGAACTGGTCCAACAAATCCTTGTCCTCATCAAGTGACTGGTTCTATCTTCTCCCTCTATTTATTTACAGTTTGTCTTCGTGAAGTCATTGCCTGCCTGCGTTACTGTTTGACTTCACTGTGAGACTTCTATTGTTGTTTGGCTTCACCCTATCTTCCATCCTGATCATTACTACCTAGCTGCTATTAGTCTTCGTGCTTTCACTTCATTGAATAGTTGACTATGGCTTGCCTAGTGTAGTCTACCTTCCGCTGCATGTCAATAGGTTCATTTCTATTGTTTGTCTTCGAAACTCCCATGTTTTGAAGACGTTCATAAAAATCGCCTATTCACCCCCCTCTAGTCGATAACTAGCACTTTCAGCCTCCAATTTTTTTCCACGGTAAGAAATCACGAGTATAGTGGACAGTGCCATATACTAGTATCATGAATATACGGTATATGTGATACTAGTGTATGATACTACTTTTAATTAATTATAGCGCATAGTATAATACATAGAGTATAGTATCATATATAAATCATATTTATTGCCATGCATGACACAAATTAGGATCACATTTAACATGATACGGTATCTACCTATATGTTACTCTAACCCTCTTTATATATATTTAATTCTTTGCCACATCAGCATACTTGCTATTTCCGAGTGCATGACATCGTCGGCTATGATACCACCACTATGGCTAGCCTTATATAGTGGGGAGTATCATATACTATATATATATAGTATCATGCATGTGATACTAGTGTATGATACTACGTACGTACCTTCATAGTGCATATATAGTATCATAGAGTAGTACTAGCTCCCTCTGTAAACTAATATAAGAGCGTTTAGATTACTAAATAGTGACCTAAACGCTCTTATATTAGTTTACGGAGGGAGTATATATATCATAGATGGCCGTATTTATGGCCATGCATGACACAAAGTAGTATAGCATTTATTATATATATATATATGTTACGGTATCTACCTATGTTACTGCTTCTTTGCCACATCATCATATTTTCTATTCCCGGGTGCATGATAGGCTATGATACCCCCACTATGGCCACCCTAATAAGGCTGGTCGTAATATGGGAGTATCAAGCGGTATGATGCATGCCAACTAGACTCTCTGGATGATGTGGCACACAGTTAAATGATGAAAGAGAGGGTGTGTGCTATCATATCATGATACCGTATCATATTAAATGTTGTACTATTTTGTGTCATGCATGGTAATTAATAAGGAACCTAAGATACTAACTTATGATACTATGCATGCGCGCATTATAGAGGTATTGCCGATCATATACTAGTATCATGCATATATATTCCCTCCTTTCCGGTTTATAGGCTTATCTCAAAATTTTAGTATTTCCATTTTATAAGGCTCAATTTGGTTGTTCCCCATCACATGTCCAGATTCCAAGGTGCATTAAATCATTGCATGCAAGTATTGAGAGAAAGTTGACCAATGCATGTACTTTATATATGCATGCATGTATTGCAAATAATAAATTGGAAAACATAATTTTTTGAGGAAAACAAAAGCATTAATTGGGTGTTTTTGCAAACTACAAAAAGTATTCCACCACTCACCATCTACCTTAGTTGGTGAGATTTTTGAATTGAGCCCTATAAGGCTGGTTGTAATGGCGAGTATCATATACTAGTATCATGCATATGATAGTGTAGGATACTACTTCTGTAATGCATAGTATCATAAGTTAGCATCTTAGGTTGCCTTACTAATTGTCACGCATCACACAAAGTAGCAGTACAACATTTAATATGACACGGTATCATGATATGATACCACATCCTCTCTTTCCTCATTTAATTGTGTGCCACATCATCCAGAAAGTCTAATTGGCATGCATGATACTGCTTATGATAATACCATTACAACCAGCGTAAACCGGAAAGGAGGGAGTATGAGACTAGCCACAATGGAGAGTACACTAGTAACATACACATATCCCTAGACTATATATGTTACTACCTTCATAGTGGGTAGTAACATAAGTGTAGTGTCATGCAAAGCTTCATTTATTAGGTTATAGACTCATATTGCATTGGGACACGTGATGTTACAGTAACTAGTGAAGTTATTGAAACTATCTCTCTCCTCATTAACTTATTGCCACATAAGAAAGTTTGTTGAGTTGGAGTCGATGTTACTGCTGAAGTTACTCCCACTGTGGCTAGTCTATTACTAGCTAGTCGTGTATGATATACTAGCTACCTCACTAAGAGCATGTTTAATAATACAGCCAAGGCTCGGCTATAAGAAGTTGCCATGTCATATACAGCCAACCTCTTAGCGGGCATGTACAATAATAAGTTTTATATATGTACTAGTTTATCAATAGTTGGCCCACCTTACATCCTCACAAAGTGTCTTGGGTCTCGTGTTGCAGCTGGCTCTACTAACCAAGAGCCCGCTTCTCTTCTCTTTCCTCCAACTAATAAGCACATATATATTATTCTATTCCTTATAGCCTGCTTAGACTACCCACAGTGGGAGTAACATAGGTAGTAACATCACACGTATCTAGAGAAAATAGATTATGTGGCAAGCAATAAATGAAGAAAGAGAGGAAAGTGGTAACATAGCTATGTGTGATGTGGCATGCAATAGATGATGTGGCAAGCAATCGATGATGTGTGATGTTACTCATCTATTTAACCTAGATATGTGTGATGTTACTATCTATGTTACTCCCACTGTGGGTAGTCTAGACTACCCACAGTGGGAGTAACATAGGTAGTAACATCACACATATCTAGGTTAAATAGATGATGTGGCATGCAATAAATGAAGAAAGAGATGAAAGTGGTAGCATAGCTAGTTACTACTAGTATGAGTAACATCACACATATCAAGGCAAGATGTGTCTATAGCCTAATAAATGAAGTGTTGCATGTTACTACACATATGTTACTCCCGACTATAGACGTAGTAACATAGACTAGTAACATGGGCATGTTACTAGTCTATGTTACTACCCATTGTGCCTAGTCTTACTAGTAGTATGAGTAACATCACACATCTCAAGGCAAGATGAGTCTATAGCCTAATAAATGAATTGTTGCATGTTACTACACATATGTTACTCCCCACTATAGAGGTAGTAACATAGACTAGTAACATTCTATGTTACTACCCATTGTGGCTAGTCTTAATTATGTCACTCTATTGTGTACTTGCTCTAATGCATAGTATCATAGAGTAGCTAGTATCATATGTAGTACTTTATTTATATTGTCATGCATGACACATAGTAGCATAGAATTTATTATGATACGGTTTCATGATATGATACTTAACCCTCTATGTCTTCATTTAGTTAATTCTATGACAGCTCATCAAAACTGCCTAGTTGGCATGCATGATACTAGCTATGATACCCCCTTACTATCAGCCTAGCAAAGGTGTACAGATCATTTGTGCATCGCTTTGTGAGTTTTCATCCGTTTGTTCGAGAAGCAGGGAGAAGTTTCAAACATTTCGGCCGCAAGGTGCGGCCACTGGCGTAGGCCTAGTTGGTATTTTAATTACAGGAAATTCAGATGGAGTTAGGACATCATCAAAATCTATGTGTGCCTGTGGCATGCTCTCACGCCCCCGTGGAAAAAAATCGGTAAAGTTTGGCACAAGTTTTGATGACCGCTCCTTCCAAACTGGAGCATCTCACATGAAGGATCATGGTTTTCCAAAAGGAGACGTGTCAATTCAAACTCCTGTGGCCGGTGACTTCATCGTTTAGCCTCATAAAAATTTCCCCACGGTACGCAATCACCATTATACCACGGGTTTGATTTTCTGTCGCATTTCAGGTATCGTTAGCTATATTTAAGACATTTTTTGAGATTAACATGCATTTTGTGCATAAAAATAAAATTACAACCGGAACTGCATGTGCTATGAGGATCGTCGTTCGATCTGGGAGCATCCAACGGTGCAGACGTAAGATTCGTGGGGTTTGGGTTCTGGCCAATCAGAAAGCACAACTCAGATCGTGGGCGGGGTGGCAGGGTTTGGTCGGCACACGGATTTCATCAACGAACCGTGTGCTATTCGCAAACCAGATTGCATATATTTGTTCACACATACTGTAGTGAGATCAATTAAGTGTGCTACCTCTATGATATAATAAGAATAATAATAACAAAAAAGTTCATATTCATTGCCTGAGCTGACAGCATATCAAGGTCAACATATTAACGGTTCTTACATCAATAGAAAACTGGGCATAACTCACAAATTCAGTACACATGACAGTTCTAAATTGAACAAATTAAGTTGCAGGGTAGGCATAAAGACTAGCCTTACGGCTTAATTCCCATGTACATGGGGGAACTGGGATCATTAAGTTGACCCCTAATGAACTTGGGGTTTTTTATGATTTTACGCTGCTCAGTTACACGGGTGCGTGATCCCCTGGCTGGCAACTCATCAAATTCATCGTACTCGTCCTCATCGGCAACATCGTCGACACCCAGTACCCTTCTCTTCCCAAGCATCGCTAAATGGCCGTTCTTATGCAAGGGGTCTTCCACAAAGAAAATTTGGGTAGCATCGTTGGCAAGAATGAGTGGGTCCGCATGATATTGCATCGTTGTCCTGTTAACACAGGTCTTCCTGTACTCATCAATCCTTACCTGACCAAGAGGGATCCATGAGCACCTGAATAATGCCACCTTAACTTTCACATAGTCAAGCTCCCAAATCTCTTTGATGGTTCCATAGTATACCCTTTTATCAGCTTCATTACAGTCATGCGTTCTATTCGAACAGAGCTGTTCTGATGCGAAGTCTTCTTATCACGTTCCTCGGTGTAGAACGTGTATCCATTTATGTCATATGCTTGGTACGTCAGCACCATAGGTGATGGCCTTTGTGCCAACCACGTAGCAATGTCATCGATGGATCCTTTTGCCAAATGATTCTTCAGCCATTCGGCGTAGTTCTTAGTGTGCTCCTTCATCTCCACATCTGATGAAGGCACCATTGGTAAGAATCTTTGACCTATCTCTGCCAAGTGTTCTTCGGCATAGCAATGAGAACTAGGCTGTTAAGCAGTACCGTCAAATGGGCTTTCTCTGCCAATTCTCGGGGTGCAGCCATTTGCGTGCCAGCAAGGACAGGCTTACCTTTCAGCCTTCCCTCGTGGCGAGAGAGGGGCAAACCTATAGATCTTTGTTTCATGTATTTGGTGCAAAACTCAACCACCTCCTCCGCGGTATAACCATGTAGGATGCTTGCCTCTGGATGGATTTGGTTCCGACAAAAGCACTTCTGTATTCCCATGAACCGCTCGAAGGGATACATGTTGCGAAGAAACACAGGACCACAATACTTTATCTCGTCGACAAGGTGCACAGTGAGATGGACCATGACATCAAAGAATGACGGTGGGAAAACATCTATAGGTTGGACAATATTCTTGCAATATCATCTTGCATATGATCCAACTCTTCAGGATTTACAACTTTCTGCCATAGTTGGTTGAAGAAATCACAGAGGTCAATGAGTGTGTTTCTTATATCTTTGTTCATCAGATTCCTGATGGCCACTGGGAGGATTTGTGTCAACATTACGTGGCAATCATGTGACTTCATGTGTCCCAACTTCATTTTACCTGAGCTCACATCCACGAGTCTTCTAATGTTTGCGCAGTAGGAAGAGGGTGTCTTAACTGACAACAAATAGGTGAAGAACTGTGTTGCTTCTTTTGTATTGAAATTGTAACTCTGGCGAGCTTTGATGAATTTGTCATCATCTTCTGCTTCACTCTTGCATTGTGATTGATCAGCAAGCATATCGAGCTGTGAACCGTCCCCATCCTTTCTTTTACCTTTAATCTTGAGCAGAGTACCAAGGATGCTTTCACATATGTTCTTCTCTACGTGCATGACATCGATGCAGTGATGTACACGTAGAATCTCCCAGTAAGGTAATTTCCAGAACACCGATTTCTTCTTAAACACTTGATCCTTGGGTGTTAGTTTCACCGTCAAAGGGTGGTTCTTGCCAAGCACAACATTAATTTTTTTAGCCATGTTGTGGACCACCTCCCTGTCATAGGGTCTTGGGCCCGCACCTGCCTTTGTTGTACCATCAAATTCAGCTTTCATCTTTCGGTATGGGTGATTTTTCCATAAGAACCTACGATGACGCAAATACAATGTTTTGCGCAAGTTGGGAAGTCTTCTGCTAGCTGTCATATCCATGCATGTGACACACCCTACATCTCCCCTTGTTTTCTGCCCCGATGTGTTTCCTAATGCTGTCATATCTTGAATGTGTGCACCAACATCGCATGTAGATCGAAAATCTCCTTTCTGTAAGCATCATAACATTTGACAGCATGCGCATTTATCCACACTGTCAGCAGTTCTTCTACCAGTAGCTGAAAGTAAATGTCAATGTCATTTCCAGGTTGCTTCGGGCCTTGGATAATCATTGACCTCATTATGTATTTTTTCTTCATACACAACCAAGGAGCTAGGTTATATATGCACAGAAGAACCGGCCATGTGCTGTGATTGGTGCTCATATCGCCAAAAGGATTCATCCCGTCAGTACACTCGCCGAGCCTTATACTTCTAGGATCCTTGGCAAATTTTTCAAACTTTTTGTCGATTAATTCCCACTGAGCCCCATCTTTCGCGTGCCTCATAAACCTATCCGCAATTCGCTCATCATGATGCCACCGCAACCTCTTTGCCTCTCTAGGGTTTGCAAACAAACGCCTCAACCTTGGAATTAAAGGCAAGTACCAAACAACATTGAATGGGATTCCTGTCTTGATCTCGTCGTCCAATTTGTACTTGTCCTTTGCTCTCCTGCACTTGTATCGTGCATGCTTGCATGTGGGACATGCACGCAAATCTTTGTACTCACCACGGTACAATATACAATCATTCACACAAGCGTGTATCTTCTGTACTTCAAGTTCCAATGGGCAAACAATTTTCTTCGCTTCATTCGTGCTTCTGGGGAGCACATTATCTTTCGGAAGAATTTCTTTGAAAAGACCTAACATCTCTATGAAGCCCTTGTTTGATAGACCGTTTGCTGCTTTAAATCTGAGAACCGCTAGGGTGGCACTCAACCTGGAATATTTCTTTTTGCAACCTGGATACAATTCTCTCTTGGAGTCTGCATCAATGGTTGGCAGATCCTCGTACCCAATCATATCCTTTTCTGGGCCCTCGAAATCTGCAATCATATCAGCAAAATCTGGCATATCAAGATCATCGTCATCTGCGTCGACGTCTTGGTTTTCCAGTGGTCGTTTCGGCTTTCCGGTGTTCCATTGGTAGCTTGATGCCTCTACCCCGATGTTAGATTCAAGATCCATGTGACACTGATCGGGGTTTGGCATCTGGCTGCCCTGTGTATCTTCATCCATGACCTCCTCTTCACCGTGTCTGGTCCAATGTGTATATCCATCCATGAATCCCCTAGAGACTAAGTGCATCTGGACATCTGCAACTTCATGTGACTCTGTATTGGCACAATCAGTACATGGACACAGGATGTAATCCACATCACCAATTCTCCTCTTTGTACTTTCAGCCAAATTCATGAACTCTGTCACGCCACTGATAAAATATGTGGTTTTCCAATTCTTCATCCATCGACATCGTTCCATCTGCAGCACACGAATGGTAATTAAAAGCAAAAGAACAACAATAATACACGGATTAACTGCTGCCCAAAGATGCATGCATAAATCAGAAGGTTTTATTTTAATAATTACTGAGGGCACTCCATGTTGTTATCTAGACATGCAATGACAAAAAATAATGGCTAGTCAATTTACACGCAGAGTACTAGTACAATACTACACTTAATTAAGCCACTCACGAAAAGAATATCTTAATTAATTAGCCGCGTGGTGACCTCCAGCCAGCAGACAGACAAGCGCGATGCGGCGGCACGCCGAGACAGCAGGGTCGAGGAGCAAAGCTTAGTGCGGCTGCCGCCTGAAGTTCGACCTCCACTATCCCGCCATCGACCGCGATGGATGTGCTCGAACCACGCCGCCGCCGACCTCGATGGTTGAGCTCCTCCTAGCTCCCGCCGCAGACCGAGGATTGACTTCTTATGACGCCACCACCGCCCACCGACCGAGGATTGACCTCTTCTCCGGTAGCCGCTGCCTAGGCCGCCGCCGCCATCTCTATATGCAGAGCGGCTGTTTTTTTACGGATATCTGCAGAGCGGATGTTTACACGGTATCTCATCGTAACTGAATTATATGGATAGGGTAGTACATCACATATGGTTATGTAACGGCAACCGTGTCTAACCTACGTTGTCTTCTCACACGGTTTGGTGCGGAAATCGTGTGTGACGTTGTAATACCTAACACAAACAACATGTACAAACAGTGTGCCGTATAAAACATATATATAGTGCCATTAGTAGTTCCCGACCGTTAGCTTATCTCCACAGATTCCCCATTTCCCCCAAATTCCCTCGCGTGGCGCTGACATTGGGGGAATGCGGACGAGTGGTGCTGATGGTTTCGGTGCGGCTACTCCTGCTTTCATCGCCGCCAAGACGGCGGTCGCCGCCGAGCACTTGCCTAAGGTCATCAGAAGGCAGGTGTACTACGGATCCAAATTGTCCTGTCAGGTTTGAATCTATCCCGATCTTTTTTAGCATGTCCAAAGTATAGATCCTTGCTTAATCCGTCCTGAATGACCTCCCCCCCCCCAAGGAAAGCGATCTGCCGCCGGATCCGGAGCTTGACTCCAGACTCCCGCAACACAAGTTCGACTCCAAGTTTTGCGCCACCGAGAAGTACCAAAAGCTGAGTTGTGTGCATGGGCACACTCCCGCTCGACGTGTATGCACCTTAGAGGTTAGTGCTAATGAAGTTCATCATTTTACTTCAGTTAATGCCACCGCTCATCCAGAATACTATTTAACATTGGCAGGGATATGAGGCTTGTGCCTTTGTTAACTGGTTGGATGAGGAATGGCATGGCAGGGCTCGGAGTGTTATCACCAAGCTCGCAGAAGATAACGTAAAGCTAAAGAAGAAACTAGCTGATCTGGAATGTACAATCAGTACGATGAAGCAAGGAAGAATCAATCACGGACAACAGATGAAAGCAAGAGACAAGAAGGAACTAGCATGTGTAGTTGTGGTTGTTGCATTAGCCATGTTCTATGCGCTGTTTGCAATGATGATTAGGGGTTTTGTGTGACAGTATTGCTAAAGCACATCTAGATGTGCTCTAAGTAATGCACATCTAGGTCCTATGCAATTGATGTTACGCGAAGATTCGTGCAGATATTTTTCTTTGTCTTTTTTATTTTCCTTTCTAGTTTGATTATTACTGGCTTTATCAATAAGAAGAGCTCAACGTATTGCTTGCCAACTGTCCTACTCCGCTCGTACCGGTACAGGTGCATAATCCCAAAACTCGTTCCTTGTTTTTGTCCTAAAAGGGAAACCAGCCAAATAGCCAATATAAGTCTTGCGCAACCCCGAGAATTTGGAGCCACTGGGTACAAATAATTGCGGTTGATTATATCAGCGGTTAGATAATACATCAACCCCCACTTCAATTGGCAGTTCCTCTTCTCTGCATACCCTGCTAAAGTGTCCACCATCTTCATCGTCCCCGGCAGGCCGTGCTACACACTGGCACACACTCTGCAGCCATGTCGAGCGATAGCGAGGACGACAGTTCGGACAGTAGTCTGGCGCCCGATGATAGGTCAACATCAGAATCATCCCGCTCGTCTTCCAGGAGTCCAGCGTCAAGCCCAGACCTCGATTATATCCGGTTCATGGAAGGGAAGCTGCCTCCGGAGTCGTCAGACGGCAACCAGACGGACAAGGAGCCGCCGGAGGGCGAAGAAGAGGACGACAATGATGAGAAGGAGGAATGGTCGAACGAGCAGGAGGACGACGATGACAACAACGACGATGACGATGGCGGCAGTGATGAAAAGCCAACGGTCAGCAGCAAGAAGCATCCTCGCCAAGACGATGTCGCGGGGCCATCCAACAAGAACAACAAGAAGAAGAAGGACTAAATTAAGCAGACTGTATATATCTCTGTTTATCCTGTCAATCTCATCGCAGACGGTTAGTAATATGTATTCGACAGAGATCTTCCACATTATCGCCAACAGGTTGGTTTGTTGAACTGTGTGCCCTGACGAGCACACAGTTCACAAAAAAGACCATATGGGCTATCTATAATGTTCACACACAATTCTGATTACCGACCAATTTGTCGGGTATCACACACATCTTGTTACGCCGAATCATTTGTGTTCACCTCACTCATCGCAAACAGTTCATGGGAGTGAACTGTATGCCATATATCGCACACCCCTTGATCTGGCTGCCCGTTTCTATTGTTCTGTCTCATTGCAAAAAGTTCATACAGATCAACCGTATGCCCCTCATCCCACACGCAACTAAAATCTGAACCGTGTTTGATGTATCATTCATCGCAAACGTTTTGCATCTTTTTTTATGGTTTTCTTACATCACTGTTTGCGATTAATGCATCGCACACAGTTTCGTCAAAGGGTCTCTGATCGTAGTGTCGCGTTAGCAGCATCCTGCAGTAGTGCTTTCTAGTAAACTGTTTGTGGTATACCTGATTTTTTCATTATGTTATGAAAGACAAAATGGTGTTATGGAGGGAAAGTATGGTGTTTGAATTGCTAGAACATTTACATACAGTGAACATGCAACTAGTACATGAGTGTCGTGTTTAAATTTGGAATTATTCCGGGTTTGTTTGGCATTTTTATGCATTAATTGAGTTTCTGGGCATTTAATGTGCATAATTCAAATTTGAACTACAAGCACATGCTCCAATGCACCAAAGTTTGTTGAAAAATCACATGTGTGTATTTGGGTGAATTTATAGGTCCCATGCAAGAAATGGGAATGAAATTCAAACATCTGGGCATCGTGGCTCAGCCGGAAAGATTGAGAAACTTGGTTTTTTAATTCCTGTAAATCCAAAACCACTACAGGAAACAGCTATTTTGCCGTCTGCCACGGCGGATGGCAAAGGCTCGAACGGCGGACGGCAAAGGCCTTTGCCGTCAGCCGCGGACGGCAAAAGGCTCCGGCAAAGTAGGCTACGGTAAACAGGTCCTTTGCCATCTGCTTTTTATGGCGGACGGCAAAGAGTCCTTTGCCTACAGCGGCGGACGGCAAAGAGGAGGGACGGCAAAAATACTGGACGTCCGCCAGCCTTAGTCCGTTAGGCGGCTAACGGCGGCCTTTGCCGTCCGCCAGCGGACGACAAATTTGAGCGCCTCTTTGCCGTCCGCCAGTTGACGTCAGCAATGCGTCAGCGCCCACTGTTTTTTGCCGTCTGCCACGGCAGACGGCAAAGGCAAAGTCTTTGCCATCAGCTTAGCTTTGCCGTCCGCCACGGTAGGCAAATTTGCCAAATGGCCCATCTCTCAGGAAGCACAGGTGGGCGCCACATGCCCCCTTTGCCGTTTGCCACCGATGGCAAAGGTGTCTTTGCCGTCCGCGGCGGACGGCAAAGAGCCTACACTGCCTCTTTTTATTCTGTTTTTCTTATATCCAACAATTATCACAGGAAATATATCACAACAAATATATCACAGGAGCCAGCACATATATATCCAACATAATAAATATCCAGCACATAGATATCCATACATACATAGTAGGTTGCACATAGTTCCATCGATCCATACATATTACAATATGCAAAGTTTCATCATAGCAATCTAGTTTCATCATAGCAAGCGAGCAGAATACAAGAAGTGCATCAAAGGAAAAAACAAGCAATCCATCATAGAAAGCTGGCTTCCGTGAAGTGAACGAAACCTGCAAAATGACAAATAAGAAAGTTAGAAAAAGAAGACTAGAAGAAGAATTAGACTAGAAGAAAAAGAATAGAAGAAGAAGAAGACTAGAAGAAGAAGTATATGCCATTTATTAGCTAACCTAGGTGAAATGGATCGTTTATGAGCTATCTTAGGTGAAATGGATCGTTTATGAGCTAAGTTAGGTGAAATGGATCGTTTATGAGCTAACCTAGCTGAAATGGGTCGTTTATGAGCTAACCTAGGTGAAATGGGTCGTTTATGAGCTAACCTAGGTGAAATAGGTCGTTTATGAGCTAACCTAGGTGAAATGGGTCGTTTATGAGCTAACCTAGGTGAAATGGGTCGTTTATGAGTTAACCTAGGTGAAATGGGTCATTTATGAGTTAACCTAGGTGAAATGGGTCGTTTATGAGCTAATTATGCAATTTTTGACATAAGTTAGCTAAGTACATATCGTTTTAGAGCTAACTTAGGTAAAATGGATGGTTTATGAGGTCAGTAAGCTTATTAAGTCATTTTGGAGGAAAAGAAGCTAACTCTAGGTCATTATGGTAAGCATATTGGAGGAAATAAAGCTAAGTCTAGGTCTTTATGCATTTGGTAAGCAAAACACTAGAGAAACTTACCGTGATCAGGGAGGTGTAGGAGCGGGGTGGCTAGTGCCGCTACCTGGAGAAGGATCGTGCGATGCGTTTCTGGAGTTAAGCTGCACCAAAGATCATTTCCAATGTCTCGTTAGCATTATGACACTCAAATGTTAAGACTAGCAAGTAATGTCCATTCAAATTAAACTCACCGTGCTCCTAGGAGCAATCACTGGCATCGGCGGAGCGGGCTGACCGGACTTCTCGCACACAGACTGCACATTTGGTTTTCACAACAGAGTCATACTAGTTAGTAATGAGACTCAAATGTTAAGACTAGCAAGTAATCTGCAGAAGAAACTTACCACAAGGAGCTCGTACATGGCCCTTGCCTGCATGTCATTCCGTGCCCTCTCCTCCTCCATCATCTTTCTCGTCCTCTCCTCCATCTCCCGCTGCCTCTCCGCCGCCTCCGCCAGAAGTTTCTCCGTTCTATCTCTCTCAGTCTGTATAGCAGCCTGCAACACCACTCACATGACCATTTGTAATCATTGATGGAAGCGCACACAATGTAATGGAGAAAGATAACTGAGTACGTATCACTAACCTTGATGGCGAGTTGCACTGGCCGTTCACGAGGCCTTATCTCAGGAGCGGAGCTCGACTGGCGCGCCTTGATCTCCGGGAGAGTGCTAGGACAACGGATAAGTCCATCTCCAATGGCTATGGAGCCATGGGACCTCCCGCCACCAGATATCATCACCAGCTCTGGATCAATGGGACCCTGGCTCGGGTTAAAGTCCTCCCCTTTCCTCGCCTTCCCCTCATCTCTATATCTCACGAGCTTGTTGTGGGAGGAGATGTTGGTGAAGCTGTTTGCATCATCGAGGTCAGACTGAGAGAAAGCCTTGACTTTCTTGAAAGAGCCAGTGTGGGCCATGGCATACAGGTCGTACACCTCTGGCACCTTATCCGCCTTATTGTAGCGTGCCTGAAAGAGAGAAACAATGAAAATTAGTAATTAAAGGGCTCAAGCTAGCATGATGAATGAATTGCATGAATCATGAAGCAAACCACATACCCAGTTGCGCCCGAACTGATATAAGTTGGAGCTGCCTTGATGGTGTGGCACACCTTCCATTTGGGCACGTTTGCCCTTGGCCTCGTTGTGGAGGGCTAGCCATTCTTTTGAGCACCACTCATCGACCAACACCTCCCAACAATCCATCTGATCCGCACACCATCTCGGAGGCGCCTAAGTTAGCAAATTGAAACTTGAGCGCTACGGCTAAGAATTACTAAATGAAGGAACTTAAGTAGAAGGCCTTAAGAATTACCTTCATGTACTGCTCCTTACTCAGGAACTTATTGCGGCACGCCGGCTTGGTCTTCTTGATACCACGCAAGGTGTAGTAGTCTCGAACAGCCTGCACCCGAGCCTCGTGCCGTAAGTTCTGGAGCAGGCGCTTGCAGACGTTCTGGATAACATTTGCCGCGTCCTCCTCGTATTCCTCCTCACACCTGTAGAATGTCTGCAATCAAATGAGACAATATTGATTAGTACAATTAATAACTAGCTAGTTGAAGATTTTGAAATGTGTAAAGGAGAAATTACCCAGAACGTCCTGATCACCATGTCTGCCCTCGTGTCGCACACGACACCGTCGATAATGACATCCGGCGGGGCCGGGGCAGCCACGTAGTGCTCCCAGCTCAACCCAAGCTCTGGAAGCCGACCCTCACCAGGCAACGTGACAAACCCCGGGAAGTTTTGCCGGGAAAGAACTCCAAGGACGGACTTGGGCCGGCGGACACTATGATGGTGGTCCCAACCCCTGCAGCATGACAAGGCCAACGCATTAGTTATTTGAAGAAACGTGAATGCAGAAGGTACAAAAATATTAAATGCACGTACGTACCTCTCCCCATCAGGGAAAATCAACCACCTCTGCTCGCGGGTCGCCGGCACGGACGGGAGCCGTGTAGCACCACGCTGGTAGACGGTGCCACCCTCCTCCTCAAGATCAGTCGGCTCCCCGCCATCATCAGCGTGGCCACTCGGCTCCTCTGGCTGATCCGGCCAGGTACCCCATCCGGACGTGTGCTCCTTCGGGGTCTCGTGGGCCGAAGGCCAGTCGACCCGAGGCTCGTGGGCCCAAGACCCGTGGACCGGAGGCTCGTGGACCGGAGTCCATGTAGCCTCCTCCTCGGACGAGTCCACCCTAGCAGTCACGTGCTCGGGTGAAACAACTAGGGGTGGCGGCGAGGAAGGCGCCATAGCAGTCACCCTACCTCCTCTCCCGCGACCACGTGCCCCACCTCCTCTCTTCCTACCTCGTCCCCTGCTGGGCACCGCGGTCGACGAAGAAGGGCCCGGCGGTGTGGACATACTGTCCAGCAACGCTCGGCGGAGAGGTACGTCTGGAATCGAGGACCTCAGACCACGCGCCGATGAAGAAGGGGCCTTGGCGCGCTCCCGACCAGTGCCCACCATCTTTCAACACCTGCCATGACAAACAGTAAACGAAATTAGTACAACATAAAAAAAAGACCGACATGAATAATAATATGTGTATCACTTAAGTGTATCATCATCAAGTACAACATTAAAAAATTTAATACCTGACACTACTAATAATCTCGATCAGTATCATCAATAAATGCATAATCATCATCATCACTATAATCAATGACGGGCTCATAGGGTTCAGTGGCATCAACATGTGCAAGGCCACCTTGACGTAATCGGTCAAGCAATGACAGGTCATCCGCAGCAGTAACCACTTCTTGTTCCGGCTCTTCTTGTTCCTCCTCTGGGGTGATGTCGGATTCACTGTCGCTGTCTACTTCAATGTTTTGGGGTGAAGTATAGCGGTTCTTGAAACGCTTTTTGGAAAGACGTGTCTCTTGGAAGAATTCTCCTTCATATGTGTCTGGGTTAATGTGAGGTTCATAATCCTCTTCCTTTGGGGGAGATAGTCTAGCACGTGGCGGCACTTCATAAACGACATCCCAACCTTTCAGATTTGGATTAGTTTGGCAGGCCCACGGTAGATAGAATACTTGGGTCGCCTGTTGAGCCGTAATATAGACATCAGGAACATCTAAATGGGTGCTTTGGTTGATTTCAACTAGCCCTATATGTTCATGAGTCCTTCTAGTCTCCTTCGGCTGAAACCAATAACATTTGAAGACTACGACATTCGGTGGGTTTTCACCATAGAATAGAAGTTCATAAATTGCTTCAACTCTCCCATAATACTCGGTACCTCCTTCGCCGATAGCAGATACACAACAATTTGTAGACTTTCGGTCGGCCATAGATAGCTCTTTGCCATAGGTATGAAAGCAATACCCGTTGATGTCATATTTGTCAAATGAACGGACCTTATAGTCAAAACCATTAGCGACTTGTCTCAATTCGGCGTCCATAGACTCTGAATTAGCCTACAAGTTTAATATGAAAGGATTGTTGCATTACGCACAAATTAGCGAATGAAACCGGGATAGCCGCCTACAAATTAGCCTACAAGTCTAATAGAAATTACCGTTTCTTTGAACCAAGAGATGAAACCGGGATAGCCGCCTCCTTGCTTTGAGAGAAGCTCATACTCTTCGACAGAATCCTTTTGGATCACCGCTCCATATGAGAATAAGGCGACGTATCGACTGTATGAAATATCCAGGAATAAGAGCAGTTCAAAGGAAATAGAAGTTGCGAAACTATGTACCGAGAACTTACTCGATGTACGGCCGCACTTCTATCAGGTTGTTGAAGATATACAACGAAATGGTCCGCCATTGTTCGTTATCCAAAGATACTGGATTTGAAACACTGGCTGGTGCGAGATTCCCTTTGAATAGGCTGAGGTTGGATCCACCCTTTTTAGGGTCGTCAGCATTGTACCGAGGCTTCGGATTATGCAAATGACGATTTTTGGCTTCGTAGTGTGCTGTCACGAAGTTTGCCGCCTCCTCAGTGATGAATGCCTCAGCCATCGATGCTTCAATTCTACGTTTATTTTTACATTTTTGTCGAAGCGTCTTCTGCATCCTCTCAGTTGGGTAGCACCAACGATTTTGCACGGGCCCCCCCAATCTTGCCTCGGTCGGGAGATGCAAAATCAAATGTTGCATTGGATTAAAGAAGCCCGGTGGAAAGATCTTCTCTAACTTGCAGATCAACTCTGGCGCCAACTCTTCCATTTCTTCTAGCACGCCAGGCGATAGTTCTTTCGCACAAAGAACACGGAAGAAATAGCTGAGTTCTGCCAGTACTAGCCATTCATCCTCAGGGATGAAGCCACGCAACATCACCGGCATTACCCGCTCAATCCATATGTGCCAATCATGACTCTTGAGACCAAATATCTTCAATTTATCAAGACTGGCTCCCCTCTGTAGATTCGCTGCATACCCATCGGGGAACATCAACTGCATTTTCACCCACAAGATAATTTCCCTCATAGCTGGCCTTCCAAGATTGAACCATGCCTTTGGCTTCGTCCAGTTCTGCTTTCCTTTCGGTTCTTTCATGTTTTGTAACGGCCTATCACATAGCGCCTCCAGATCGACTCTAGCCTTAGTATTATCCTTTGACTTCCCATCTATGCCGAACAATGTACCAAAAAGTGCCTCGGCGATATTCTTCTCAGTGTGCATCACGTCGATGTTGTGTGGGCAAAGGAGGTCTTTGAAGTAAGGCAGATCCCATAAGCATGTTTTGTGAGTCCAGGCGTGCTTAGAATTATACCCCTTGAAGTACCCTGGACGCTCTGGATCTGGCTCGAGAGCGTTTAACTGATCCAGGGTCTGTTGGCCTGTCAATGCAGGTGGTGCAGAGTTTTTGACAACTCTACCTCTGATGAAGTTCTTCTTGTCTTTCCTGAACTTATGGCGAGGATTCAGGAACTGTCTATGCATGTCGAAGCAAGAAAACTTGCGACCGGCCTGAAGCCAACGAAACTCAAGAGCTCCCTTGCATGTGGGGCACGGGAACCTTCCATGCACACACCAGCCAACGAATAGCGCATACGCCGGCAAGTCATGCGTCGAGTACATGTACCAGACACGCATTATGAAGTTCCGTTTGCTATAGGCATCGTATGTCTTGAACCCATTATCCCAGGCTTCTTGCAATTCGTCCTTAAGCGGTTGCATGTACACATTCATATTTTTCCCCGGATAGTTGGGCCCTGGAATTATCAACGTCAGGAAAATGTTCTTTCTTTGCATAATCTGTCCGGGGGGAGATTGAGTGGAAAGACAAATACGGGCCAGCAACTGTATTGGGCTGCCGTCATACCAAACACACTGAACCCATCCGTGCTGATGCCGACTCGAGGATGCCTCGGATCTGCCGCTTTGTCACCATGTAATTCATCAAACTTTTTCCACGCAACACCATCCGATGTGTGTACAATCATCAGATTCCCATCTGCATCTAGTTCGGTTCTTTTGCCCGTTTTGTGCCATGTCATCTGTCTGGCCGTCTCTTTGACCATGAAAAGACGTTGAAGTCTTGGTACGATTGGCATATACCGAAGAACACTAACGGGGATTTTGGTCTGTGTCTTCTCACCCATACCGTTGTCTACCACAACATACCTGGAAGACTTGCAAATGGGACAATAGTTCAAGTCCGCATAGTCAAGCCTAAACAAGACACATCCTTTCTCACAGGCATGTATCTTATCATAGGGCATCTTCAGTGCACGGAGGATTTTGTCCGACTGGTACAGGTTTGCAGGCATTACATGGCCTTTGGGTAGAAAGCGTCCAAATACTGTCATCATTGCATCGTAGCATTCTCTGCCCAAGTTGAACTGAGCCTTCAGAGCCATTACTTGTGAGATGGCATCCAACTGACAAAGCTCAGTGTGCTCATGGAGCGGACGTTTTGAAGACTCCAACATTTCATTGAAGGCCTTTGCAGATTCCTCCATCTCCTCGTCCGAATCCCGAGCATCATCAAAGTCTTGCACCATGTTTTCCATCCCGGTACCATGCTCGTCGGTGCGACGACGATCCACCTCAGCTCGGTCACGTTGGGCAGACTCACCATGAAATGTCCACACCGTATAATCGGGCGTAAAACCACTCTTCTGCAGGTGTTTGCCCATTTCAGCCTCTGTCCTCTTTTCCCAATTGCCGCACCGTAAACAGGGGCACCAGGTTTTCCTCTGGCCATTTGCAAATGCGGCTCGCACAAACCCCTTGGTTTTTGTGAACCATTCAGTGCTCCATTTGTTCTGACCAGTGTGACCGGTGTACATCCACGCACGATCACTCATCTTGACTTTCAGAGCTACTAGACACACAACAAATATATATATATAATTCACCATGTATATATTCATCAGTTGATCTACTTTGTCAATTTTATTACGTCCATGCAACCTACACTCTAATAGGTAATGATAGGTCCTAATCCCACCCGAGTATGTTTAGATTGGGTTCATTTTCCCATGCTATGCTCCGGATCCTACGCAAAATTTCGGCAGCACCTCCCCGCTGTTCTCCTGATACACGTCTCTGCAATAAACAGAGAGGATGTGTACCCGGAGAACAACAGGGGAGGCACTGACGAAATTTATGCGTCGGATCCGGAGCAAAGCATATGGGAAAACGAACCCAATCTAAACATACTCGGGCTGTCCATGGATAGCGTTGGACAATTCGAAAGAATCAAGGTTATAAATATGCAAATGCATGCATATTTATAACTATGACGCTTTCGAACGGGAGACACATATTGGTTACGCATACTGATGATTCAAGACACATATGTAGCTAGCTATCAAGTTTCATCGGAATAGATCAAATAATTAATGGGGGAGGAGGACATGTCATTTGTGCTCACCCACGAACGAAGGGGCAGAGCTCGTCAAACGCACGGCGAGGTCGTCGAACACCAAACCTCGCAGCGATGAAACAACTGCACATTTAAAACTACCCGATCAACACAATTATATATGATGTTTTTCATAACAAAATCGAAAGATATATGACCTAACTAATAATTCACAAATATATGACCCTGTCGGCTTCTGGAAGGCCAAAGAACACCTTTTCGGGAGGTGTCGGGGGTCGGGGTGCCGTGTCGGGGTCGGGGTCTCGGGGTCGGGGTGTCGGGTCGGGGTGCCGGGTCGGGGTCGGGGTGCCGTTTCGGTGTCGGGGTCGGGGCGTCGGGTCAGGCTCGGGGTCGGGGTGTCGGGGTCGGGGTCGGGGTCGGGGTCTCGGGGTCGGGGTGCCGGGTCGGGGTCGGGGTGCCGTGTCGGTGTCCGGGTCGGGGTGTCGGGTCAGGCTCGGGGTCGGGGTCTCGGGGTCGGGGTGTCGGGTCGGGGTGCCGGGTCGGGGTCGGGGTGCCGTGTCGGTGTCGGGGTCGGGGTGTCGGGTCAGGCTCGGGGTCGGGGTCTCGGGGTCGGGGTGTCGGATCGGGGCGTCGGGTCGGGGTGCCGTCTCGGTGTCGGGGTGTCGGGTCGGGGTGCCGGGTCGGGGTCGGGGTGTCGGGGTCGGGGCTGGGGTCGGGGTGTCGGGGTCGGGGTCTAGTGGTCGGGGTGTCGTGTCGGGGTGCCGGGTCGGGGTCGGGGTGCCGTGTCGGGTCGGGTTTTTTTCCTCTTTTTTCCTTTTCTTCTTCTTCCTATTCTTCCTTTTCTTCCTCTTCTTCTTTTTTCTTCTCCTCCTCCTCTTCTTCTTCTTCCTTTCCTTGTTCCTCTTCTTCTTCTCCTCCTCTCCTCTTTTTTCTTCTTCTTCTTCCTCTTCTTCTTTTTTCTTCTCCTCCTCCTCTTCTTCTTCTTCCTTTCCTTTTTCCTCTTCTTCTTCTCCTCCTCTCCTCTTTTTTCTTCTTCTTCTTTCCTCAAACTAAACTAGACCTAAAACTACAACTAAAACTAAATCTAAACTAAAACTAAAAAGGAAAAAAACTGAAAAAAAACAGAAAAAAGGAGGGCTCACCTGGGGGGTGGAGGAGGCCGGTGGAGCAGGGGGGCGGGGCGGTGGAGGAGGCACCTAGGGCGGCGAGGGGCCGGGCCTGGGGCGGCGGGGGGCCGGGCCCTGGCGGTGGGGCGCGGGGCGGCGGGGGGCCGGGGCGGGGGGGGGGCGACGGGGCGGTGGGGGCGACGGGGCCCCGGGGCGGCGGCGCGCCGGGGCGGCGGGGGGCCGGGGTGGGGGGGCGACGGGGCGGTGGGGCGACGGGGCCCCGGGGCGGGGGGGCGACGGGGCCCCGGGGCGGCGGGGGCGGCGGGGCGGCGGCGGCGCGCGGCAGGCAGCGGCGGCGGGGTGGGACGAGAGAAACGGCGAGGGAGAGAAGAAGTGAGTAACGGGCGGGGGGTACGGGCCGTTAGGTAGTGAGCTCTTTGTCGTCCGCCCCTCTTTGCCGTCTGCTTTTTTGCCTCTTTGCCGTCTCCTAGCGGACGGCAAAGAGGTGGCCCGTTAAGTTTTTCCCAAACGGGCGGGGGGTGGGGGCCACCTCACTCTTTGCCGTCCGCCAGCGGACGGCAAAGATTCTTTGCCGTCTGCTGGCAGACGGCAAAGAGCTGGCAGATGGCAAAGAGCTTCTTTGCCGTCTGCCCTTTCTTTGCCGTCTGCTTTTGGGTAGCTGATGGCGAAGAGCTTCTTTGCCGTCAGCTAGCAGACGGCAAATAGCTGGCAGATGGCAAATTAGCTGATTCCAGTAGTGAACACGCCTGAAAATCATGAAACTTGGTATGGTGTCATGACATGGCAGCAACATGCTGCGGTAATTTTTTTGGCCGAATTGGGACAAGCTTTGGTGTAAGCTTCTTGCAAACCGGAGCTTCCCTCAAGAAGGCTCGTGGTTCCAAGAGGGAACGTGTCACCTCCGTGTGCGAAACGACATACGTACACTGCCTTCTCCCGCCTTAAATTTTTTACACAGGCAGATTAGACCAAATAGAAGTATCGTGCTAAATTTTGGAATTATTTCGGGTTCTTTTGGCCTTTTTATACATTAATTGAGTTTCTGCGCATTTAATGTGCATAATTCAAATTTGAACTACAAGCGCAGGCTCCGGTGCACCAAAGTTGTTTGAAAAATCACATGTGTGTCCTTGGGTGAATTTCTAGGTTCCATGCAAGAAATGGGAATGAAATTCAAACATCTGGGCATCGTGGCTCGGCCGAAAAGATTGAGAAACTTGGTTTTTCAATTCCTATAAATCCAAAACAGGCCTGAAAATCATGAAACTTGGCATGGTGTCATGACATTCCACCAACATGTTGTAGTAATTTTTTTGTCCGATTTGCGAAGGCGAACACATTAACAATCAACAAAGTCATTTTGGAACAAGTGCTGTCACATTACAAGTCGGAAACACAAGTATTATTGAAACCATGGGCGTTCTACTTACCAATTACGTGCCGCCACGCGTCCCCTTTTTTTTATTTTCTAGGAGGTGCCGTTCAGGGTAGCTATTTGAGTATGGGAGGCGTGCGATCAGACCCCTGCGCATGCTCATCGGGACGAGAGCCCTTTGACCGCTACCCGCCGCGCACCTCCCTCCCAACGTATCCATTAATGGCGCCTGGGCCCCTGTTCTCCGGCGTGGCTATATTTCTCACTGGACTGAGATTTAAGAGAGAGAAATGAAAATCTGAAAAGAAAGTTTTGCACGGATCTTGATGTAAGATCTGACGGACCTATATAGCATCGACTGCGACTTGTAGCAAGCATGATGAATATAAGGACGATGACAGTCAATAATAATTGTCTTACATATTTAGGAACATAATTAAAAAAAGCCACATGTGGCAACGCCCCAAATACACAAGGGCAAAAGAAGAAGGAAAACAATGATCTGGCTTGCTAATCTCTACGTTGCTGCAGGCCATGGGAACTAGTCTCCTTGGCGAGCAGAGATGAGCTCTTTCTTGTCCTCAAGATGCTGCTTAAGAGCATCCACAGATTCCTCCACCAGCCTTCTCTGCTCGATACGCAACATGGCATTCTCGTCCATAAGTTTCTCGACGATGACGCCGGTCCTCTTCAACAAGGTAGTGGTCTCCTCCTGCTGCTCCGCACTTCCGACGACCTTCGCCCTCAGCAAGTCGCGCTCGGCCCGGAGCTTCGCATTGCTCTCATTTAGTTGCCGGATGACGCAGGTAGCCTCTTCAAAAGAGGCTTTCATGTCGTCCTGCAACCTCGCCCAGCCAGAGATCTGACCCATCTGGCTATGGACGATCGCATGCATCCGCCTGTAAGAGTCCTCGCCTGCCCACGAGACATTTTCCCAGGCTGCCGCGGCACGGGAGGACATCTCTGCTACATTCGCAGCGCGGTGGGACATCTCTTCTGCTTCCGCGGCGCGGTTCGACCAGTCTACCGCATCGACGGCGCGGCGGGACTTGCGTGCTGCTTCGGCGGCGCGGCGGGACCTCTGTGCTGCTACGGCCGCGTGGCGGGACATGCCAGCTGTGTTCGCGGCGAGGCGGGACATCTCTCGTGCTTCCACTTCCATGCTCGCATCTCCCTGGTGGCAATCTCTCGACCCAGAACTCACGCTGGCCATGGCAGACGCAAAGGAAATGATGATGAATGACTTGTTTGTTTTTTGTGATGAGGAGTTGAGGAGGAATGTGCAGTCATCTTGGAGTAGTAGTATTTATAACCGAGTAGTAATACGCTCCTAAGTGGGAAACCATTTAGGTTTTGATCGGTGTGAACAGGTTTGCAATTTGGAATGTGACGGGACGCATGCTCAAAATTTACTGACGGTTATAAGTGCGGCACTATTCCCGAAAGGCGTAACGTGGGCACGTACGCCTTCTCAGCCGCGTACGTGGGGTTTGCACCATTGGGTGCACTGCAATAGGCAATGTCAGCACGCGTCTTGTTCCAACAATCATGCGCGCTCGTTATTACCATCGTGCACGCTTCTTTTAATTAGAATGTGTGTGCTCGTCTAGCGCACACACGTTGATCTATCTAACTGTTTCAGTTTGTTGTGGCTAATCGCAAACGGTTTATCCATGTGAAGTGTATGCCATCAATCGCAGACACTTTGATCTGGCTGACCCGTTTCTGTTCGGTTGCCTAATCGCAAACAGTTAATACTTCTGAAGCGTAAACCTCAATCACACACACCTTGATCTGGCTGACCGTTTCTTTTGTGTTGCCTAATCACAAACAGTTCATCCGAGTGAGCCATATGATGTATATCGCACACGCCTTCATCAGGCTGCCCGTTTCCTTTGTTCTGCCTCATCGCAAACAGTTCATTGGACTGAACCGTATGCCCAGCATCGCGCACGCAACTAAAATCTGAACCGTGTTTGATGGCTCGGCCATCGCAAACGTTTTGCACCTTTTTTATGGTTCTTTTACACCACCGTTTGCGATTATTGCATCGCGCACAGTTCCGTCGAAGGGTCTCTGATCGTAGTGTCGCGTTAGCAGCATCCTGTAGTAGTGAGTTTTGGATTTACTAGAATTTAAAAACAAAGTATCTCAACGTTTTGCCGGCAATCAACGGTGCCCTGTTGTTTGAAATTCATTCACATTTCTTGCATGGGACCTAAGCATGCACCCAAGGACACAGATTTGATTTTTCAACCAATTTATATGCACTGGAGCATGTGCATGTAGTTCAAATTTGAGTTATACATATAAATGCATTGAACACTCAGTTAATGCATAAAAATGTCAAAACGAACCCCGAAAGTTCACAACAATTGACACAACACTCCTGTTGTTCTATGTTGACACGAGAAAAATTCTGAAAGCAATAAGAGGCAATGGATATCGTTTCGTCCCCAAAGGTGGACATTCCCTACCGAAACCTTCATGCTTGTTGTGACAAGCTTTGGTTTGTGAGAAGCATATACCCAAACCTGCCCCAAATGGGACAAAAAATTTACCACTGCATGTTGATGCCGCTCCATGATAGCATGCCAAGTTTCATGAATTTCAGACGAGTTTTGGATTTACTAGAATTTAAAAACCAGGTATCTCAATGTTTGCGGCCGAGTGATGGTGGCAAGGTGTTTGACATTCATTCCCATTTCCTGCATGGGACCTAAGCATGCAACCAATAACACATATTTGAATTTTCAACCAATTTATATGCATTAGAGCATGTGCATGTAGTTCAAATTTGAATTATGCACATGAATGCATTGAAAACTCAGTTAATGCATAAAAATGTCCAAACGAACCTAGAAAAATCACAAGAATTGACACGACAGTCCTGTTGTTATACGTTGACACGGGAAAAAAATTAAGCAATAAGAGGCAATGGATATCATTTCGTCCCCAAAGGTGGGACGTTCCCTACCGAAACCATCACGCTTGTTGTGACAACCTCTAGTTTGTGAGAAGCATATACCCAAACCTGCCCTAAATGGGACAAAAAGTTACCACGGCATGCGGATGCCGCTGCATGATAGCATGCCAAGTTTCATGAATTTCAGACGAGTTTTGGATTTACTAGAATTTTAAAACAAGGTATCTCAATGTTTGCGGCAGAGTGACGGCGGAGGGTGTTTGACATTCATTCCCATTTCTTGCATGGGACCTAAGCATGCAACCAAGGACACAGATTAGAATTTTCAACCAATTTATATGCACTAGAGCATGTGCATGTTGTTCAAACTTGAATTACGCACATAAATTCATTGAAAACTCAATTAATGCATAAAAATGTCCAAACGAACCCTGAAAAATCTCAAAAATTGACACAAGACTCCTGTTGTTCTATGTTGACACTAGGAAAAAATTGAAATCGAGAAGAAGCAATGGATATCATTTCATCCAGAAAGGTGAAATGTTCCCTACCGAAACCATCAGGCTTGCTGTGAGAAGCTCTGGTTTGTGAGAAGCATATCCCCAAACCTGCCCCAAATGGGACAAAAAATTTACCACGGCATGTTGATGCCGCTCCATGACAGCATGCCAAGTTTCATGAATTTCAGACGAGCTTTGGATTTACTAGAATTTAAAAACCAGGTATTTCAATGTTTGCAGCCGAGTGATGGTGGCAGGGTGTTTGACATTCATTCCCATTTCTTGCATGTGACCTAAGCATGCAACCAAGGACACATATTTGAATTTTCAACCAATTTATATGCATTAGAGCATGTGCATGTAGTTCAAATTTGAGTTATGCACATAAATGCATTGAAAACTCAATTAATGCATAAAAATGTTCAGATGAACCCCAAAAAATCCTAAAAATTGACACAACACTCTTGTTGTTCTATGTTGACACTAGGAAAAAAATTGAAACCGAGAAGAGGCAATGGATATCGCTTCATCCAAAAAGGTGAAATGTTCCCTACCTAAACCATCAGGCTTGTTGTGAGAAGCTAAGCATATCCCCAAACCTGCCCCAAATGGGACAAAAAAATTACCACGGCATCTTGATGCCGCTCCATGACAGCATGCCAAGTTTCATGAATTTCAGACGAGCTTTGGATTTACTAGAATTTAAAAACCAAGTATCTCAATGTTTGCGGTCGAGTGATGGTGGCAGGGTGTTTGACATTCATTCCCATTTCTTGCATGGGACCTAAGCATGCAACCAAGGACACATATTTGAATTTTCAACTAATTTTTATGCATTAGAGCATGTGCCTCTAGTTCAAACTTGAATTATGCACATGAATGCCTAGAAAACTCAGTTAATGTATAAAAATGTCCAAGCGAACCCCGAAAAATCCCAAAAATTGACACAACACTCCTGTTGTTCTATGTTGACACTGGAAAAAAATTTGAAATCAAGAAGAGGCAATGGATATCGTTTCGTCTAGAAAGGTGAAACGTTCCATACCGAAACCATCACACTTGTTGTGAGAAGCTCTGGTTTATGAGAAGCTTATTGATAACCCACAAATATAGGGGATCGCAACAATTTTCGAGGGTAGAGTGTTCAACCCAAATTTATTGATTCGACACAAGGGGAGCCAAAGAATATTCTCAAGTATTAGCAGTTGAGTTGTCAATTCAACCACACCTGGATAACTTAGTATCTGCAGCAAAGTATTTAGTAGCAAAGTAGTATGGAAGTAACGGTAACAGTGGCAAAGTAACAGTTGCAGTTTTGTAGTAATTGTAACAGTGGCAACGGAAAAGTAACTAAGCAAAGATCAATATGTGAAAAGCTCGTAGGCATTGGATCGGTGATGGAGAATTATGCCGGATGTGATTCCTCATGCAATAGTTATAACATAGGGTGACACAGAACTAGCTCCAATTCATCAATGTAATGTAGGCATGTATTCCGAATATAGTCATACGTGCTTATGGAAAAGAATTTGCATGACATATTTTGTCCTACCCTCCCGTGGCAGCGGGGTCCTATTGGAAACTAAGGGATATTAAGGCCTCCTTTTAATAGAGTACCGGACCAAAGCATTAACACTTACTGAATACATGAACTCCTCAAACTACAGTCATCACCGGTAAGTATCCCGATTATTGTCACTTCGGGGTTAACGGATCATAACACATAATAGGTGACTATAGACTTGCAAGATAGGATCAAGAACTCACATATATTCATGAAAACATAATAGGTTCAGATCTGAAATCATGGCACTCGGGCCCTAGTGACAAGCATTAAGCATAGCAAAGTCATATCAACATCAATCTCAGAACCTAGTGGATACTAGGGATCAAACCCTAACAAAACTAACTCGATTACATGGTAAATCTCATCCAACCCATCACCGTCCATCAAGCCTACGATGGAATTACTCACGCACGGCGGTGAGCATCATGAAATTGGTGATGGAGGAAGGTTGATGATGACGACGGCGACAGATTCCCCTCTCCGGAGCCCCGGACGGACTCCAGATCAGCCCTCGCGAGAGAGATTAGGGCTTGGCGGCAGCTCCGTATTGTAAAACATGATGAATCCTTCTCTCTGAGTTTTTTCTCCCCAAACGTGAATATATAGAGTTGGAGTTGAGGTCGGTGGAGCACCCGGGAGCCCACGAGACGGGGGGCGTGCCCAGGGGGTAGGCGCGCCCCCACCCTCGTGGACAGGGTGTGGGCCCCCTGGCCTTGATTCTTTCACCAGTATTTTTTATATATTCCAAAAATATTCTCCGTGAAGTTTCAGGTCATTCCGAGAACTTCTATTTCTGCACAAAAATAACACCATGGCAATTCTGCTGAAAACAGCGTCAGTCCGGGTTAGTTCCATTCAAATCATGCATGTTAGAGTCCAAAACAAGGGCAAAAATGTTTGGAAAAAGTAGATACGATGGAGACGTATCAACTCCCCCAAGCTTAAACCTTTGCTTGTCCTCAAGCAATTCAGTTGACAAACTGAAAGTGATAAAGAAAAACTTTTACAAACTCGGTTTGCTCTTGTTGTTGCAAATATGTAAAGCCAGCATTCAAGTTTTTAGCAAAGATTATGAACTAACCATATTCACAATAACACTTAGGTCTCACATTTACTCATATCAATGGCATAATCAACTAGCGAGCAATAATAATAAATCTCGGATGACAACACTTTCTCAAAACAATCATAATATGATATAACAAGATGGTATGTCTCTAGCCCTTCCTGAGACCGCAAAACATAAATGCAGAGCACCCCTAAAGATCAAGGACTGACTAAACATTGTAATTCATGGTAAAAGAGATCCAGTCATAGTCATACTCAATATAAATTAATAGTAATGGATGCAAATGACAGCGGTGCTCTCTAACTGGTGCTTTTTAATAAGAGGGTGATGACTCAACATACAAGTAAATAGATAGGCCCTTCGCAGACGGAAGCAGGGATTTGTAGAGGTGACAGGGCTCGATTTTGAAACAGAGATAAATAATATTTTGAGCGGCATACTTTCATTGTCAACATAACAACTGAGAGATCTCGATATCTTCCATGCTACACACCTTATAGGCGATTCCCAAGCAGAATGGTAAAGTTTATACTCCCCCACCACCAACAAGCATCAATCCATGGCTGGCCCGAAACAATGGGTGCCTCCAACTAACAACAGTCCTGGGGGAGTTTTGCTTGCAAATAATTTGATTTGGTTTGAGCATGGGACTGGGCATCCCGGTGACTAGCCATTTTCTCGTGAGTGAGGAGCGGAGTCCACTCCTCTTGAGAATAACCCGCCTAGCATGGAAGATACAGACAGCCCTAGTTGATACATGAGCTATTCGAGCATAAAAAACAGAATTTCATTTGAAGGTTTACAGTTTGGCACATACAAATTTACTTGGAACGGCAGGTAGATACCGCATATAGGAAGGTATGGTGGACTCATATGGAATAACTTTGGGGTTTTATGGAAGTGGACGCACAAGCAGTATTCCCGCTTAGTACAAGTGAAGGCTATAAAAAGACTGGGAAGCGACCAACTAGAGAGCGACAACAGTCATGAACATGCATTAAAATTAGGGACAATTCCATTTATCCCCCTAACTTGAGCCACCACCTGGCATTTGCCCCTAATTTTCAGGTATGCTCAAAAATACCCCTCTTCCGTCAAGTCACCTTACAGAAATGCCCTTGCCGTCCGGTCAAAGAGGTTTGATCGTCTGGTGAATAGTAACATGGGGAACAGTAAATTCGAAAAAATAGCAAAAAATAAATAAATAATATCTGAAATTTTGTGGGATCGAAGATACTTAAGGGCGCAAGGTGTGTGCAAATTTTTGCGTTGTTTGGACATTCCAGGAACTCGTGGGAAAGGAAAAAATTTAAATCTATACGCTGTGAACAGTAAATTAAAAAAATAGCAAGAAATTTTTAAAAAATATGAATTTTATTGGCATCAAAGAGGCTTGGGTGCGCAAGGGCTTGCAAATTTTTGTGGTCAAATGGCATGCGAGCTGCTCTAGCAAAAAAACAAAATAGCGCATTTTTTCGAAGTTTTTTTCTGCGCCAAATTTTGTCTTTTCTCCACGAGCTCCTACAGTGTCGAAACGCAAAAAAATTTGCACGCACCTTGCGCACCCCAGCCTCTTTGATGCCAAAAAATTTCATATTTTTTTGAATTTTCTTGCTTTTTTTGAATTTAATGCTCACAGCGTACATTTTAAAGTTTTTCGTTTGACACGAGCTGCTGGAATGTCCAAATTGTGCCAAAATTTGCACGCGCCTTGCTCCCTTGAGTATCATTGATCCCACAAAATTTTAGATTTTTTTGATTTTTTTTGCTATTTTTTCGAATTTACTGTTCACCATTTACTATTCACCAAACGGTCAAACCCCTTTGACTGGACGGTAACGGCACAGAAGGGCATTTCTGTAAGGTGACTTGACGGAAGAGGGGTATTTTTGAGCATACCTGAAAATTAGGGGCAAATGCCAGGTGGTGGCTCAATTTAGGGGGATAAATGGACTTGTCCCTTAAAATTAATAAACATTGAGTGCAAGCATGAGTAGGATATAATCCACCATGAACATAAATATCGTGGAGGTTGTGTTGATTTTGTTTCAACTACATGCATGAACATGTGCCAAGTCAAGCCACTTGAATCGTTCAAAGGAGGATACCACCCTATCATACCACATCACAACCATTTTAATAGCATGTTGGCACACAAGGTAAACCATTATAAACTCCTAGCAAATTAAGCATGGCATAAGCAACTATAATCTCTAATTGTCATTGCAAACATGTTTCATTCATAATAGGCTGAATCAGGAATGATGAACTAGTCATATTTACAAAAACAAGAGAGGTTGAGTTCATACCAGCTTTTCTCATCTCAATCAATCCATCATATATCTTCATTATTGCCTTTCACTTGCACGACCGAACGGTGTGGATAATAATAATAATAGTGCACATGCATTGGACTAAGTTGGAATCTGCAAGCATTAAATTCAAGGGAGATGACAAGGTAATATGGGCTCTTGGTTAAATCATCAATAATGCATATAAGAGCCACTTCAACATTTTCATTATGGTCTTCTCCTCTCGACCCCCAAAAGAAAGAAAAGAAATAAAACTATTTACACGGGAAAGCTCCCAACAAGCAAAAGAAGAATGAGAAATATTTTGGGGTTTTCTTTTAATTACTACTACTACAGGCATGGAAAGTAAACTAGCTAAAAGCTACAACTAATTTTTTTGATTTTCCTTAAGGTTTTTTCAAACACACAAGAAGAAGGCTAGAAAATAAAATAAACTAGCATGGATATTACAATGAAAAAGTATGAGCACCGACAACTAGAATGAGTGTGTGAACATGAATGTAATGTCGGTGAGAAATACGTACTCCCCCAAGCTTAGGCTTTTGTCCTAAGTTGGTCTATGCCCATGGATCAAAGTCGTAGCTGGGGTCGTACTGAGATGCAGCAGCTATTGCCTCATGAGCTGCAGCTTGGAGGCGAGCTGCCTCCGTCCTCCTCTCGTACTCATTCGCCTCCTCCCTAGTTATAATATATCTCCTTTTTGCCTGAAAGTCAAAGAAACCAGGAGCAGAGAGAGCAACATGGACAGTGCGACGTCTGTCAAAGATTAGTCGGTATTGGAGGAACTGTTCATTCCTCTGAAAAATTTCTGAAATTTTTAGTAACTCAAAAGAAAAGTGAACCAAACTCAACAAAATTGATAGCAACAACTCCCACAAGTGCCTAGAGACTATATCATGCATTAGAACTACTTGGGACCAAATAAATTTGACATGCAAACTCAAGAACAGGGTCACCTCAGCAGCAGAAATTTGCAATAAATAAAGGACTAGAACAAAAACTAATTGGACCATTGGAGGAGTCACATACCGAAGAACAATCCCCCAAAGCAGTTTTGTGAGTGGAGCTTTGAGCAAGGAGGTCAAAAATCACAGCAAGATGAGCTAGAACACGGGTTTGAGCTAGGTGGTGATTTTTTCTGGAGGAAGACGAAGTGTGTGGGTGCAGGAATAAGTGGAGGGGGCCACCAGGGGCCCACGAGGCAGGGGGCGCGCCCAGGGTCGTAGGGCGCGCCCTGCACCCTTGTGGATAGGCGGTTGCCCCCTCTGGTGTGTTCTCAGTGCTGGATATTCTTGAATATACTGCAAAAAATCATATTTCAATTTCGGGACATTTGGATAACTTTTATTTTTGGGATATTTTTTTATTGCAAGGATAATTCAGAAAACAGACAAAAAATACGATTTTTGCTTTATTTATTCTAAATAACAAAAGTAAAAGGAGGGTACAGAGAGTTGTGCTTTCTAACTTCATCCATCTCATGTTCATCAAAAGGAATCCACTAATAAGGTTGATCAAGTCTTGTTAACAAACTCATTCCGAATCGCATGAAACCGGAGAATTTTCGAATAGCACTAGGTTACCTCAACGGGGATATGAACATCCCCAATAATAAGAATATCATATTTCTTCTTGACAGTAGGAAGAGGAAATTCAAAACCTCCAATAGTAATCGTTGGAATTTTTCCAATAGAATTGATAATGTGGACTTGAGGTTGTTTCCTCGGAAAGTGTATCGTATGCTCATTACCATTAACATGAAAAGTGACATTGCCTTTGTTGCAATCAATAACAGCCCCTGCAGTATTCAAAAAGGGTCTACCAAGGATAATCGACATACTATCGTCCTCGGGAATATCAAGAATAACAAAGTCCGTTAAGATAGTAACGTTTGCAACCACAACAGGCACATCCTCACAAATACCGATAGGTATAGCGGTTGATTTATCAGCCATTTGTAAAGATATTTCAGTAGGTGTCAACTTATTCAAATCAAGTCTACGATATAAAGAGAGAGGCATAACTCTAACACCGGCTCCAAGATCACATAAAATAGTTTTAACATAGTTTCTTTTAATGGAGCATGGTATAGTTGGTACTCCTGGACCTCCAAGTTTCTTTGGTATTCCACCCCTAAAAGTATAATTAGCAAGCATGGTGGAAATTTCAGCTTCCGGTATCTTTCTTTTATTTGTAACAATTTCTTTCATATACTTAGCATAATGATTCATTTTAAGCATATCAGTCAAACGCATATGCAAAAAGATAGGTCTGATCATTTCAGCAAAGCACTCAAAATCCTCATCATCCTTTTTCTTGGATGGTTTGGGAGGAAAGGGCATGGGTTTCTGAACCCACGGTTCTCTTTCTTTACCGTGCTTCCTAGCAATGAAGTCTCTTTTATCATAACGTTAATTCTTTGATTGTGGGTTATCAAGATCAACAGCAAGTTCAATCTCTACATCATTGTAATTGCTAGGTTGAGCATCAACATGAACATCATCATTAATATTATCACTAGGTTCATGTTCATTACCAGATTGTGTTTCAGCATCAGAAATAGAAATATCATTGGGATTCTCAGGTGTGTCAACAACAGGTTCACTAGAAGCATGCAAAGTCCTATCGTTTTTCTTTTTCTTCCTCTTAGAGGGACTAGGCGTATCAACATTAGTTCTCTGAGAATCTTGCTCAATTCTCTTAGGGTGACCCTCAGGATACAAAGGTTCCTGAGTCATTTTACCCCCTCTAGTCACAACTCTAATAGCATTATCATTTTTCTTATTGTTTAATTCATTGAGCAAATCATTTTGAGCTTTAAGCACTTGTTCTACTTGAGTGGTAACCATAGAAGCATGTTTACTAATAAGTTTAAGTTCACCTTTATCTCTAGACATATAATCACTCAAGTGTTCAATCATATAAGCATTGTGTTTCAATTGTCTACCAACATAAGCATTGAAGTTTTCTTGTTTAACAATAACATTATCAAACTCATGTAAGCATTGGCTAGCAAACTTATAACGAGGAATATCACCTTCATAAAATCTATAGAGAGAAAATTTACCTTTACTACCTGTGTCGGTTTATCAAGACCATGTATTTCTTCAATAGGTTGTAAATTCTTAACATCTTCAGCTTTAATACCCTTTTCTTTCATAGATTTCTTTGCCTCTTGCATATCTTCAGGACTGAGAAATAGAATACCCCTTTTCTTTGGAGTTGGCTTAGGAGTTGGTTCAGGAAGTGTCCAATTATTTTCATTAGTCAACATATTATTCAATAGCAATTTAGCTTGATCAACTGTTCTTTCCCTGAAAACACAACTAGCACAACTATCCAGGTGGTCTCTGGAAGCCTCGGTTAGTCCATTATAAAAGATATCAAGTATTTCATTTTTCTTGAGAGGATGATCAGGCAAAGCATTAAGTAATTGCAGAAGCCTCCCCCAAGCTTGTGGGAGACTCTCTTCTTCAATTTGCACAAAATTATATATTTCCCTTAAGGCAGCTTGTTTCTTATGAGCAAGGAAATATTTAGCAAAGGAGTAATAAATCATATCCTGGGGACTACGCACACAACCAGGATCAAGAGAATTAAACCATGTTTTAGCATCACCCTTTAATGAGAACGGAAATAGCTTAAGGATATAGTTGTAACGGGTTTTCTCATCATTAGTGAATAGGGTGGCTATATCATTTAATTTAGTAAGATGTGCCACAACAGTTTCAGATTCATAGCCATAGAAAGGATCAGATTCAACCAAAGTAATTATCTCAGGGTCGACAGAGAAATCATAATCCTTATCGGAAATACAGATAGGTGAAGTAGCAAAAGCAGGGTCATATTTCATTCTAGCATTCAAAGATTTCTCTTCCAGCTTAGCTAATAATTTCTTAAGATCATATCTATCATTGCAAGCAAGAAAGTCTCTAGCAGTTTCTTCATCCATAACATAACCCTCAGGCACAATCGGCAATTCATATCTAGGGGGAGAATCTTCATCATCACTTTCATCAATATTATCAATTTCAATAATTTCATTCTCTCTAGCCCTAGCAAGTTGTTCGTCAAGAAATTCACCTAGTGGCGCAGTATTATCAAGCATAGAAGTAGTTTCATCATAAGTATCATGCATAGCAGAAGTGGCATCATCAATAACATGTGACATATCAGAATTAATAGCAGAAGCAGGTTTAGGTGTCGCAAGTTTACTCAAAACAGAAGGAGAATCAAGTGCAAAGCTAGATGGCAGTTCCCTACCTCCCCTCGTAGTTGAGGGATAAATTTTGGTTTTCTCATCTTTCAAGTTCTTCATAGTGATCAGCAGATATAAATCCCAAGTGACTCAAAGAATAAAGCTATGCTCCCCGACAACGGCGCCAGAAAATAGTCTTGATAACCCAGAAGTATAGGGGATCGCAATAGTTTTCGAGGGTAGAGTATTCAACCCAAATTTATTGATTCGACACAAGGGAAGCCAAAGAATATTCTCAAGTATTAGCAGTTGAGTTGTCAATTCAACCACACCTGGATAACTTAGTATCTGCAGCAAACTATTTAGTAGCAAAGTAGTAT
This sequence comes from Triticum aestivum, assembly GCF_018294505.1. NCBI lineage: Eukaryota > Viridiplantae > Streptophyta > Magnoliopsida > Poales > Poaceae > Triticum > Triticum aestivum. The sequence goes on from NC_057811.1 coordinate 258,526,726, forward strand.
GGAAGTAACGGTAACGGTGGCAAAGTAACAGTAGCAGTTTTGTAGTAATTGTAACAGTGGCAACGGAAAAGTAACTAAGCAAAGATCAATATGTGAAAAGCTCGTAGGCATTGGATCGGTGATGGAGCATTATGCCGAATGCGATTCCTCATGCAATAGTTATAACATAGGGTGACACAGAACTAGCTCCAATTCATCAATGTAATGTAGGCATGTATTCCGAATATAGTCATACGTGCTTATGGAAAAGGACTTGCATGACATCTTTTGTCCTACCCTCCCGTGGCAGCGGGGTACTATTGAAAACTAAGGGATATTAAGGCCTCCTTTTAATAGAGTACTGGACCAAAGCATTAACACTTAGTGAATACATGAACTCCTCAAACTACGGTCATCACCGGTAAGTATCCCGAATATAGTCACTTCGGGGTTAACAGATCATAACACATAATAGGTGACTATAGACTTGCAAGATAGGATCAATAACTCACATATATTCATGAAAACATAATAGGTTCAGATCTGAAATCATGGCACTCGGGCCCTAGTGACAAGCATTAAGCATAGCAAAGTCATAGCAACATCAATCTCAGAACATAGTGGATACTAGGGATCAAACCCTAACAAAACTAACTCAATTACATGGTAAATCTCATCGAACTCATCACCTTCCAACTAGCCTACGATGGAATTACTCACGCACGGAGGTGAGCATCATGAAATTGGTGATGGAGGAAGGTTGACGATGACGACGGCGACGGATTCCCCTCTCCGGAGCCTCGAACGGACTCCAGATCAGCCCTCCCGAGGGAGATTAGGGCTTGGCGGCGGCTCCGTATCGTAAAACGCGATGAATCCTTCTCTCTGATTTTTTTCTCCCCGAACGTGAATATATAGAGTTGGAGTTGAGGCCGGTGGAGCACCAGGGGGCCCACGAGGCAGGGGGCGCGCCAAGTGGTAGGCGCGCCCCCACCCTCGTGGACAGGGTGTGGGCCCCTGGCCTTGATTCTTTCGCCAGTATTTTTTATATATTCCAAAAATATTCTCCGTGAAGTTTCAGGTTATTCCGCTAACTTTTATTTCTGCACAAAAATAACACCATGGCAATTCTGCTGAAAACAGCGTCAGTCCGGGTTAGTTCCATTCAAATCATGCAAGTTAGAGTCCAAAACAAGGGCAACAGTGTTTGGAAAATTAGATACGATGGAGACGTATCACTTATACCCAAACCTGCCCCAAATGGGACAAAAAATTTACCGCGGCATGTTGATGCTGCTCCATGATAGCATGCCAAGTGTCATGAATTTCGGACGTATTTTGGATTTACTAGAATTACAAAAGCAAGTACGTCGATGTTTGCCGGAGAGCCACGTTGCCGTGGTGTTCGAATTTCATCCCCATTTCTGGCATGGGACATAAGCATAAACCCATGGACACATATATGATTTTACAACCCATGTTGGTGCACCGGAGCATGTGCATGTAGTTTAATTTTGAATTGTGCACCTGAAATGGCTAGAAAACAAATTTGATGTGTAAAATGTTCAAACGAACCCTGAATAATTCCAATTCTTTTACGACAAACATATAGTTGCATGTTCACTGCAGATAAAAGGTCTAGCAATTAAAACACCATCCAGTGCCGCTATGACCCTATCATGTAATTCAAATCAAGATGAAAAATCTAGTAGACCCCACACAGTTTATTATCACCAACTGTGTGAGATGCAGCACAAAATATCCTGGAGCACCGTCGGTGTATAGTACACCTATGGCTTATGCGAGAAGGTGCATCGGCTACAGTCCACAACCGGCGTCTCAAGCACACTAGCTCGCTCCCCAAATATCATTTCAATGTTCAATCGTCGCCGGCGAAAGATGGGCACGTGGACGCGCGTCGTGAGGGCAACTTCGGTGGCCCACTTCGGTGAGAATGCGGCTGCAGCCACCATGCGCGTGCTAACAAGGTGCATGAGCGTGGCCAGAATCTGCGACTGGGCATCCAAGGCAGCCCGAACGGCCGTTGTTGCTTCTCAGGTGGCGGCAGCAACATCTGCCTCGGGGATAGCAACTGGCGAGAGCAGCACAGCAGCTGTCCATTCCGCAGCGGCGGCCTTAGCCCTGATGGAGGCCGCCCACAACCATGCCGAGGCTGCCCACGCCCATCATGTGGTGGTCACCACCAAATCGAACGAAGCTTCTCCGACAACGGTCGGCAACCCATGGACGAAGAGTTCGCAATCGCCGAGAGCATTCGAGCAGCCGTCGGTTCCTCCACCGCATACCTTGCGACGACGGAGCCTGTCCAAGCCCAGATCGCGGCCGCCCACGCCCAGCTCATGCCGGCCTTTTCCAAAGAGATGGCGGATGCGGATGGGGAGATGCTTGCCGAGTATGATGCGATGGATGCCATGGAGCCCTTCCCCAGGAGACCGTCTGGCGTGAGCTGGACATGGAGGCGGTGGTGGAGATCGACGAGCAGCAGCCGTAGTGGTACTCTTTGTTTTGTTTAATTTAGAGCATCGGTCTTTAATTTGTTAGAGTAATGTTTAGGTCAGCTAGCTCTGTTTAATTGTTGAACTTGCTCGATTAAGAAGTGTGGGTGTGTTGTAGTCTCCTTTGTGTACCCAAATTATGCAACCACGTGGATGACCACTGTAACCAGGGAAATTCGAACCAAAATTTTTGATGTTCAAACTCATCACACACGGGTTAAGCTATCTGAATTGTTTGTGATGTTCACATATCATACACAGTTCTGAATAAGGGACCGTGTCTGATGACACTTTGCGCGCCAGTTTTTTCGCTGAAGCAATCCCAAATTTTCGGCTTCCGTGGAAATATCTACCTCTCTGCCCCTCCCCCTTACCAAAAGCCACATTTCACCTGTTTCCACCTTCCTTTCCAAGTTGAAACCTTCACTCCTTGCTTGCAGCGTCGCCTCCTCGCTGGCGACCCTCCTTCACAGTGCTCGGCCTCGTCTATCCAGGCAGATAATCCACACCCGACCCCCATCCTCCTCCTCCTTCCACATCCCACATGCCCCGACCGCCGGCGCGACACCTTCCACCCAAAGCACTGACCCCTCCACCAAATAAGCGCCGCCCTAAGCCATGGTGCACGTAGTATAGCTAGGATCTCAGGGAGCATTTGGCAGCGGAGAAGAAAATCGCGGCCGCATGCGCGGATGAGGTTGCGATGGCTGCCATTTGTGTTGACCCCCAGATCTTGGAGGAGCACCTTGCCATTTCCTAGCTACGCCGGTTACGCATGCCCGGTTTACCCGTTGTGTGTGCTGCTCCTACCTTTCCTTCACAAATTCTAGTGAATTGTGCTATCTAATTTTACCATGCAATCTGTTGCTCTAGTGTATATGTTCTATATGTCGTGCAGTGTGGTGCTCACTTATTAACTGTTTGTTAATTAGTTGTCATCTTCAGTTAACTGTTTGGTTCAATTCTGCAAATGTGATGTTCAATTCTTTAGGCTGCAATTTTGTATTGTCTTCCATGTGAGAAATAAATCGAATTTATCTTTACAAAATACATGAGAAACAAATACAATTGCTATATTTCCAAGTTGTCAAGCATGCTTGGTTTGGTTATACATTGTGCAATGTGGTGCTCAGTAAACGTTTGGTTCATTTGTGTTGTGGGGTTTAGTTAACTGTTTGGTTCAATTCTGCAATGCGATGTTCAATAGTTGTGGGTGCATTCTGTTATTGTATACCATGTGAGGAATAAATTGAATTTGGCTATAGTAAATACATGAGAAACAAAAACAATTGCTATATTTCCAGGTTGTTAAGCACGCTTGGTTTGGTTAACTGTCTGATCTTCTATTAGGAGTATGTTATATTGTGCAATGTGGTGCTCAGTTAATGTTTGGTTGATCTGTTGTGGTGTTTAGTTAACTGCTTGGTTCAATTCTGCAATGCGATGTACAATTGTTGTGGGTAGAATTTTGTATTGTTGTGCATGTGAGGAATAAATCGAATTTGGCTGCACTTAATACATGAGAAACATATACAAGTGCTATATTTCCTAGTTCTTAATCATGCTTGGTTTGGATAAATGGGTTTTCCATGTGGCTTGAATTAATCTGATGAATATGCAATGTGCTTATTTTTCATCAACATATTTTACTGATAGCATGTGAACCGTTACTTAACCTGATGACTAACTACCTTATATGTGTTGCAGGGAAACAATGGGAAGCACTGATGTTTACAATCAAGGTTAGCACGCTCATGGTCCATTGTCTAATAGCACATTATTGTGCAATTGCAGGAACCATTCTAATATTTAGGTTTTTAACAATTTGGTCTTGCACATGTAGGTCCTGCTGTCCGAGGTTTTGACCCATTGTTCAACCCTTTTTGCATATGGGGAAATGAGTTGTCCATGAATATCAATCAAGTCAAGAAACTCAGAAAGATTGTTAGGATAAAGAAATTTTTAGCGACAAAAAACAACAAGATCATTGTCTGCACAATGAAGAAGACATCAGTTCACTACAAGATGGTACTAACTATTATACCTTGCCTTTTTTTATTCCTTTGCCCCATTTCCAATATAGAGAAGATATTTATGCACATCCTTGTTTTCATGCCTTTCCAAAGCAGTTCACTGATGATTACCTCTCAAACCACCTCTATGGTCAGGAGGTGAGGAAGGTTTTCATACAACACCCACGGTTCAATATTGAAGTGTTCCTGAAGAGGACGAAGGACGGACGGTCAATCATCCACAGGCACTGGCCTAAAGTTGCAAAGACCTTCAACATGAATGAAGGCTCAATATTCGCCTTCCGCTTCAGCAGTTTTCCAGATGAGATGCATCTGTCTATATACCGTCTATGATGCTAATTTTGAAAGGTTCTACATGTTGCATGTGAAACTTGGTGCTGGTGCACTTGTGTAATGGGGTAGCTAAGTGCTGAAGCTATATCATGTTGTACTCTGATGTATTTCAATTATGAAACAATGCTTTCTTAAAATGGAAATGAAATATATTATGTGCTTAATATGAATGTAAATTAGATTAATAAATGGATTATTAACAATAGGGCAATTAGCCTGCTAATGGCGAATTAGCCTGCTAATTGGGTTTTGCTATTGCAAACGGTTATTTAGAAAATACTGTGGGCGATGACCTCAAGCAACGCACACAGTTTCCTGGAATAAACCGTGTTGGATCAATGAACAATCACACACGACCTTCTCTTGAAAACTGTTTGCGTTAGGCCACCTTGCGCAAACATTTACCACATAAAAACTGTGTGTGATGGACATCCTTTGCCACACAGTTTCTTCTATGCACCGTGTGTGATGCATTCAATAACGCAAACGATAAAATTGCTAATATCGTGTGCAATAGCAACGCTATCACAAATGATTTAACGGGGAAAATTTTGTGTGATGTACTTGTGAACGGAAACGTTTTCCTTGGAGCGACACTGTGTGGGATGTACATACAAATGGAAACGTTTAGCGAGGACTGACTGCGTGGGATGTACTTGCGACCGGAAACAATTTTGCCTATATAATTGTATTTTTAGCTCTAGTGTACGTATTTCCATATTTGAGCACTCGCCGGTCGCACACGACCTCATTTTGCCGAGCGTGTGTGCCAGGAGGGCATATCCCCGACGGTTTTCGGGTCGTGTGGGAAGGACCTCCCCCCTATCGCCGTCACTCACTATGCGACGGTTCCAAATGTCGTCGGGGAAAGGGGTTAAAAACCGTTTGTATAGCACCGCCGCATACAAGTGTGTGCTAGCAACGGCGCGGCGAAACATTCGTGTGCACGGACACCGGTACGGGTACGTGCATGAGTGCATGCGCAGGCACATGTGCTGGAAAGTGCGCGGGCATGTGCAATTCAGCGGGGACCTCATGGATCCTGGCGGCTTCAAGCTGGCCGATAATGTGCGGCTCCCCGCCCATAAATGCCATGAGGATGGGGGTTGGCGGAGGCGCGGCAACAGTTGCTGGAATGGGCACGGGGACCAACGCGGAGACTTCCCGCCCGGCCAGGACAAGCTCATCCGAAAGCTCCATAGGGTCTTCATCAGGAAACTGGAAGACTAATAGGGCATCCCGTTGTGATGTGCCATGGCGTACACCAAGGTCAGGCTGATTGGAGGGAGACCGGAGATGACGTGAGAATCAGAGAGGCAAAATGAAGACTGTAGCGAGACCGAGGAGTGCAGCAATGATTTAAACTGCGGCGTGGGCGCCATTAAAAGTGGGGGCATTGGGAGGAAGGTGGGCGGCGAAGACTGGTCAAAGGGCTCACCTCCCGATGAGCCTGAGTAGAGGCCTGCTCGCACGCCTCCCGTCGACTCACGCGCTTTCTCGGACAGCACCTGCCTATGAGAAGCGGGATGCATGGCTGCACGTTGGCTTAACGCCCATAGTTTGAATAGTGAAACCATTCGCGTTAACGTGACAACTCTTTGTTCCAAAATACCTTGGTTGTTCATGTGTGCAACTTTTCATAAGTAGTTGTCCCAAAATGAACAAAACATTACCACAACCTATTTGTGCTATGTCACGAGACCATGCGCAGTTTCATGAATTTCATGTGAGTTTTGGTTTTTCTGGAATTCAAAAACCTGGATTTTTAACAATATCATTACATGCATCATGAAATAAAAATTCAAGCGATACATATTTAGTGTTTTAGATGTTCATATTATTAAGATAGAATTTGTCCAAACATTGCTTAGTTAGACTTCAAACAAATTATATATGCAGAGTAAAAGGATATTCCCTCTGTACTAGTGCATTGCGTGATACTCTAGTAGGCATGAACAAACGAAGCTCCATTCCGTACCCATTCAAGTGTCTAGTGTAGTAGGAAATGGAGTTGAAAGGTGACCTAAGGTAGTGGCAACCGAGGGATTTGAACGTGCTCGGCACAGTAGGTGATGTATGCTAGTTATTAAAGCATCCCTCCATTGTCCATGGGTAGTAGTGATTAGGGACGAGGAACATAAGAGGAATTTTTGCAGAGCTGGAATTCTGACCGCCTGATATTTCAATTCGAAACACGGAGGCTCAAGTGGAGGCATGAAATTTGTATCACGGTTCTTGGTTGTAGTTGGCTAATGTGTGTACCACGCATGCCACTACCACAACACGATCCCGGTCTGTGTGGTACGCCATCGGGTGCTACCATTCGAGAATGCGAAATGAATCTTTTTAAAAACCGGTGAACAAATCTATATGTATTACAATACCCGTATTTTCCTTGCAAATAACTGGTCACTCCAATGGGACTGTAAATGATTTATGATGAGTTCTTGAATTAGAGTGAGTTTGTCATATAGTGATCTCAACATGGATTTCGCATTTCATGGTATCCACACCAAGTTTTTGAATGCAAATTCAATTTTGAAAGATGAATGGTATGGTGGTGAGAAAACTTTGTACGTATTCAAGAAAATGAGCACACACACACACACACAAATACAACAAGAATTGAGTCAGTATAGTGCATATACTTTTCCAAATGATGCATGTATGGCATGAATTCAAAAATAAAATGTAACACATGCATGGTCCTCAATTCAATGTTTACTATGTACACTAACTGAAATATGAATATTAAGTTTACTACTACGCACACCCAATTGTTGTGTTTAGGTGTCTCCATCTACTTCTCCTCACCACCCATACTTTGTGTATCAATCGATATTCATCTCTTTTCATAGAGGCAAAGGTGTCCCATCTTTTGATGAGATGGTGATTATCATTTTGCGGAGGAGTAGACTTTGATGATCCGACTATGAACGTGCGAGGACGTCGCGCCTTAGCAATCACTAAACCCACTCCAAGAGGTTATTGACCACGCGGGAGCATGATCAACCTGACCATGAGGGTCCGTTTGCTCCATGCAAACGAAGAACAAGCAATAATTGCAATCAGGATATTGCGAATATACGAGGAAAGCTTTATTGATCAAGGTGGGGTTCTGTAACGTCTTGGTCTGGTCGTTGAACACAAACGAAGTACGCGAAGTTGCCACTATGGCGAACTTTAATTCAAACAAAACCCAAATTCTAAGCGACACCCTAAGGGTTGTATATATAGAGGAAGAGGGGGAATTTCGTGACCCCTTGGAGGAGGGGTCCGAAACCAACCCTAACTTTATCTCCCCACACAAACGGATTCTAAAAACAGCCTATCACTACAGGAAACAGCTACTTTGCCGTCTGCCATGGCGGACGGCAAAGGCTCGAAAGGCGGACGGCAAAGACCTTTGCCGTCAGCCGCGGACGGCAAAAGGCTCCGGCAAAGAAGGCTACGGTAAACAGCTGCTTTGCCGTCTGCTTCCTGGCGGCGGACGGCAAAGGCTCTTTGCCGTCTGCGGCGGACGGCAAAGAGGGCGGACGGCAATATTTGCGCTGTCAGTCCGTTAAGTGGCTAACGGCAGACCTTTGCCGTCCGCCGCAGACGGCAAAGAGCCTTTGGTCTTTGCCGTCCGCCTTATGATGTCATCTACACGTCACTAGATGGCAGGTTCTTTGCCGTCTGCCACTGATGGCAAAGTGCAGGTTCTTTGCCGTCTGCCACGGACGGCAAAGTCTTTGCCGTCTGCCACTGTAGGCAAACTGACCAAATGGGTCAGCTCCCAGGAAGCACAGTTGGCTGCCACGTGGCTTCTTTGCCGTCCGCGGCAGACGGCAAAGGCTCTTTGCCGTCGGTGGCAGACGGCAAAGAGCCTGCATATTGTCTGTTTTTTCTGTTTTTTATTAAATCCCACAATTTGCAGCACATATCACATATATAAGTTTCATATCCAGCACATATCCAACACATATCTAGCACATAAGTTTCATATCACATATCACATCAGTTTCATCCATACACATTGTTCATACATAAGGAAGTTCCATCCATACACATTGTTCCATCCATATATATATTACAATGCAAAGTGTCATGAAGATAGCAAGCTAGATACAATGCAAAGTTTCATCAAAGGAAAAGCAAGCACTCCATCATAGCAAGCTAGCTTCCATCAAGTGAATGAAATCTGCAAAATGGTAAATAAGAAAGTTAGAAATAGGTGACTAGAACAAGAAGAAGACTAGAACAAGAAGTATATGTCATTTATGAGCTAACTTAGGTGAAATGGATCATATATGAGCTAACTAAGTTGAAATGGGTTGTTTATGAGCTAACTTAGTTGAAATGGATCATTTATGAGCTAACTTAGTTGAAATGGGTCGTTTATGAGCTAACTAAGGTGAAGGGCATCGTTTTTGAGCTAAGTAAGGTGAAATGGGTCATTTTGGAGCTAACCTAGTTGAAATGGATCGTTTTTGAGCTAACTTAGTTGAAATGGATCGTTTTTGAGGTAACTAAGGTGAAATGGATCGTTTTTTAGCTCACTTAGGTCAAATGGATCGTTTTTGAGCTAACTTAGTTGAAATGGATCGTTTTTGAGCTAACTTTGTTGAAATGGATCATTTTTGAGCTAATTTAGTTGAAATGGATCGTTTTTTGAGCTAACTTAGGTGAAATGGATCATTTATGAGCTAATTTAGTTGAAATGGATCTTTTTGAGCTAACTTAGGTGAAATGGATCATTTAAGAGCTAATTTAGGTGAAATGGATCGTTTTTTAGCTCACTTAGGTCAAATGGATCGTTTATGAGCTAAATTAGTTGAAATGGATCGTTTATGAGATAACCTAGGTAAGATGGGTCATTTTGGAGTTAACCTAGGTGAAATGGGCCATTTTAAAGCTAACGTAGGTAAAATGGATCATTTAGGAGCTAATGTAGGTAAAATGGGTCATTTTTGAGCTAACTTGGATGAACTGCATCATTTATAAGCTAACCTAGGTAAAATGGGTCATTTTGGAGGAAAATAAGCTAACTCTAGGTCATTATGGTAAGCATATTGGAGGAAATAAAGCTAAGTCTAGGTCTTTATGCATTTGTTAAGCAAAACACTAGAGAAACTTACCGTGATCAGGGAGGTGTAGGAGCGGGGTGGCTAGTGCCGCTACCTGGAGAAGGATCGTGCGATGCGTTTCTGGAGTTAAGCTGCACCAAAGATCATTTCCAATGTCTCGTTAGCATTACGACACTCAAATGTTAAGACTACCAAGTAATGTCCATTCAAACTAAACTCACCGTGCTCCCAGGAGCAATCACTGGCATCGGCGGAGCGGGCTGACCGGACTTCTCGCACACAGACTGCACATTTGGTTTTCAGAACAGAGTCATACTAGTTAGTAATGAGACTCAAATGTTAAGACTAGCAAGTAATCTGCAGAAGAAACTTACCACAAGGAGCTCGTACATGGCCCTTGCCTGCATGTCATTCCGTGCCCTCTCCTCCTCCATCATCTTTCTCGTCCTCTCCTCCATCTCCCGCTGCCTCTCCGCCGCCTCCGCCAGAAGTTTCTCCGTTCTATCTCTCTCAGTCTGTATAGCAGCCTGCAACACCACTCACATGACCATTTGTAATCATTGATGGAAGCGCACACAATGTAATGGAGAAAGATAACTGAGTACGTATCACTAACCTTGATGGCGAGTTGCACTGGCCGTTCACGAGGCCTTATCTCAGGAGCGGAGCTCGACTGGCGCGCCTTGATCTCCGGGAGAGTGCTAGGACAACGGATAAGTCCATCTCCAATGGCTATGGAGCCATGGGACCTCCCGCCACCAGATATCATCACCAGCTCTGGATCAATGGGACCCTGGCTCGGGTTAAAGTCCTCCCCTTTCCTCGCCTTCCCCTCATCTCTATATCTCACGAGCTTGTTGTGGGAGGAGATGTTGGTGAAGTTGTTTGCATCATCGAGGTCAGACTGAGAGAAAGCCTTGACTTTCTTGTAAGAGCCAGTGTGGGCCATGGCATACAGGTCGTACACCTCTGGCACCTTATCCGCCTTATTGTGGCGTGCCTGAAAGAGAGAAACAATGAAAATTAGTAATTAAAGGGCTCAAGCTAGCATGATGAATGAATTGCATGAATCATGAAGCAAACCACATACCCAGTTGCGCCCGAACTGATATAAGTTGGAGCTGCCTTGATGGTGTGGCACACCTTCCATTTGGGCACGTTTGTCCTTGGCCTGGTTGTGGAGGGCTAGCCATTCTTGTGAGCACCACTCATCGACCAACACCTCCCAACAATCCATCCGATCCGCACACCATCTCGGAGGCGCCTAAGTTAGCAAATAGAAACTTGAGCGCTACGGCTAAGAATTACTAAATGAAGGAACTTAAGTAGAAGGCCTTAAGAATTACCTTCATGTACTGCTCCTTACTCAGGAACTTATCGCGGCACGCCGGCTTGGTCTTCTTGATACCACGCAAGGCGTAGTAGTCTCGAACAGCCTGCACCCGAGCCTCGTGCCGTAAGTTCTGGAGTAGGCGCTTGCAGACGTTCTGGATAACATTTGCGCAGTCCTCCTCGTATCCCTCCTCACACCTGTAGAATGTCTGCAATCAAATGAGACAATATTGATTAGTACAATTAATAACTAGCTAGTTGAAGATTTTGAAATGTGTAAAGGAGAAATTACCCAGAACGTCCTGATCACCATGTCTGCCCTCGTGTCGCACACGACACCGTCGATAATGACATCCGGCGGGGCCGGGGCAGCCACGTAGTGCTCCCAGCTCAACCCAAGCTCTGGAAGCCGACCCTCACCAGGCAACGTGACAAACCCCGGGAAGTTTTGCCGGCAAAGAACTCCAAGGACGGAGTTGGGCCGGCGGACACTATGATGGTGGTCCCAACCCCTGCAGCATGACAAGGCCAACGCATTAGTTATTTGAAGAAACGTGAATGCAGAAGGTACAAAAATATTAAATGCACTTACGTACCTCTCCCCATCAGGGAAGATCAACCACCTCTGCTCGCGGGTCGCCGGCACGGACGGGAGCCGTGTAGCACCACGCTGGTAGACGGTGCCACCCTCCTCCTCAAGATCAGTCGGCTCCCCGCCATCATCAGCATGGCCACTCGGCTCCTCGGGCTGATCCGGCCAGGTACCCCATCCGGACGTGTGCTCCTCCGGGGTCTCGTGGGCCGAACTCTCGTGGGCCGAAGGCCAGTCGACCCGAGGCTCGTGGGCCCAAGACCCGTGGACCGGAGGCTCGTGGACCGGAGTCCGTGTAGCCTCCTCCTCGGACGAGTCCACCCTAGCAGTCACGTGCTCGGGTGAAACAGCTGGGGGTGGCGGCGAGGAAGGCGCCCTAGCAGTCACCCTACCTCCTCTCCCGCGACCACGTGCCCCACCTCCTCTCTTCCTACCTCGTCCCCTGCTGGGCACCGCGGTGGACGAAGAAGGGCCCGGCGGTGTGGACATACTGTCCAGCAACGCTCGGCGAAGAGGTACGTCTGGAATCGAAGACCTCAGACCACGCGCCGAGGAAGAAGGGGCCTTGGCGCGCTCCCGACCAGCGCCCACCATCTTTCAACACCTGCCATGACAAACAGTAAACGAAATTAGTACAACATAAAAAAAGACCGACATGAATAATAATATGTGTATCACTTAAGTGTATCATCAAAGTACAACATTAAAAATTAATACCAGAACTACTAATAATCTCGATCAGTATCATCAATAAATGCATAATCATCATCATCACTATAATCAATGACGGGCTCATAGGGTTCAGTGGCATCAACATGTGCAAGGCCACCTTGACGTAATCGGTCAAGCAATGACAGGTCATCCGCAGCAGTAACCTCTTCTTGTTCCGGCTCTTCTTGTTCCTCCTCTGGGGTGATGTCGGATTCACTGTCACTGTCTACTTCAATGTTTTGGGGTGAAGTATAGCGGTTCTTGAAATGCTTTTTGGAAAGACGTGTCTCTTGGAAGAATTCTCCTTCATATGTGTCTGGGTTAATGTGAGGTTCATAATCCTCTTCCTTTGGGGAGATAGTCTAGCACGTGGCGGCACTTCATAAACGACATCCCAACCTTTCAGATTTGGATTAGTTTGGCAGGCCCACGGTAGATAGAATACTTGGGTCGCCTGTTGAGCCGTAATATAGACATCAGGAACATCTAAATGGGTGCTTTTGGTTGATTTCAACTAGCCCTATATGTTCATGAGTTCTTCTAGTCCTCCTTCGGCTTGAAACCAATAACATTTGAAGACTACGACATTCGGTGGGTTTCACCATAGAATAGAAGTTCATAAATTGCTTCAACTCTCCCATAATACTCGGTACCTCCTTCGCCGATAGCAGATACACAACAATTTGTAGACTGTCGGTCGCCATAGATAGCTCTTGCCATAGGTACGAAAGCGATACCCGTTGATGTCGTGTTGTCAAATGAACGACCTTATAGTCAAAACCATTAGCGACTTGTCTCAATTCAGCGTCCATAGACTCTGAATTAGCCTACAAGTTTAATATGAAAGGATTGTTGCATTACGCACAAATTAGCGAATGAAACCGGGATAGCCGCCTACAAATTAGCCTACAAGTCTAATAGAAATTACCGTTTTGTTTGAACCAAGAGATGAAACCGGATAGCCGCCACCTTGCTTTGCGAGAAGCTCATACTCTTCGCAGAATCCTTTTGGATCACCGCTCTATACGAGAATAAGGCGACGTATCGACTGTATGAAATATCCAGGAATAAGAGCAGTTCAAAGGAAATAGAAAGTTGCGAAACTATGTACCGAGAACTTTACTCGATGTACGGCCGCACTTCTATCAGGTTGTTGAAGATATACAACGAAATGGTCCGCCATTGTTCGTTATCCAAAGATACTGGATTTGAAACACTGGCTGGTGCGAGATTCCCTTTGAATAGGCTGAGGTTGGATCCACCCTTTTTAGGGTCGTCAGCATTGTACCGAGGCTTCGGATTATGCAAATGACGATTTTTGGCTTCGTAGTGTGCTGTCACGAAGTTTGCCGCCTCCTCAGTGATGAATGCCCAGCCATCGATGCTTCAATTCTACGTTTATTTTTACATTTTTGTCGAAGCGTCTTCTGCATCCTCTCAGTTGGGTAGCACCAACGATTTTGCACGGGCCCCCCCAATCTTGCCTCGGTCGGGAGATGCAAAATCAAATGTTGCATTGGATTAAAGAAGCCCGGTGGAAAGATCTTCTCTAACTTGCAGATCAACTCCGGCGCCAACTCTGCCACTTCTTCTAGCACGCCAGGCGATAGTTCTTTCGCACAAAGAACACGGAAGAAATAGCTGAGTTCTGCCAGTACTAGCCATTCATCCTCAGGGATGAAGCCACGCAACATCACCGGCATTACTCGCTCAATCCATATGTGCCAATCATGACTCTTGAGACCAAATATCTTCAATTTATCAAGACTGGCTCCCCTCTGTAGATTCGCTGCCATACCCATCGGGGAACATCAACTGCATTTTCACCCACAAGATAATTTCCCTCATAGCCGGCCTTCCAAGATTGAACCATGCCTTTGGCTTCGTCCAGTTCTGCTTTCCTTTCGGTTCTTTCATGTTTTGTAACGGCCTATCACATAGCGCCTCCAGATCGACTCTAGCCTTAGTATTATCCTTTGACTTCCCATCTATGCCGAACAATGTACCAAAAAGTGCCTCGGCGATATTCTTCTCAGTGTGCATCACGTCGATGTTGTGTGGGCAAAGGAGGTCTTTGAAGTAAGGCAGATCCCATAAGCATGTTTTGTGAGTCCAGGCGTGCTTAGAATTATACCCCTTGAAGTACCCTGGACGCTCGGGATCTGGCTCGAGAGCGTTTAACTGATCCAAGGTCTGTTGGCCTGTCAATGCATGTGGTGCAGAGTTTTTGACAACTCTACCTCTGATGAAGTTCTTCTTGTCTTTCCTGAACTTATGGCGAGGATTCAGGAACTCTCTATGCATGTCGAAGCAAGAAAACTTGCGACCGGCCTGAAGCCAACGAAACTCAAGAGCTCCCTTGCATGTGGGGCACGGGAACCTTCCATGCACACACCAGCCAACGAATAGCGCATACGCCGGCAAGTCATGCGTCGAGTACATGTACCAGACACGCATTATGAAGTTCCGTTTGCTATAGGCATCGTATGTCTTGAACCCATATCCAGGCTTCTTGCAATTCGTCCTTAAGCGGTTGCATGTACCATTCATATTTTTCCCCGGATAGTTGGGCCCTGGAATTATCAACGTCAGGAAAATGTTCTTTCTTTGCATAATCTGTCCGGGGGGAGATTGAGTCGAAAGACAAATACGGGCCAACAACTGTATTGGGTTGCCGTCATACCAAACACACTGAACCCATCCGTGCTGATGCCGACTCGAGGATGCCTCAGATCTGCCGCTTTGTCACCATGTAATTCATCAAACTTTTTCCATGCAACACCATCCGATGTGTGTACAATCATCAGATTCCCATCTGCATCTAGTTCGGTTCTTTTGCCCGTTTTGTGCCATGTCATCTGTCTGGCCGTCTCTTCGACCATGAAAAGACGTTGAAGTCTTGGTACGATTGGCATATACCGAAGAACACTAACGGGGATTTTGGTCTGTGTCTTCTCACCCATACCGTTGTCTACCACAACATACCTGGAAGACTTGCAAATGGGACAACAGTTCAAGTCCGCATAGTCAAGCCTAAACAAGACACATCCTTTCTCACAGGCATGTATCTTATCATAGGGCATCTTCAGTGCACGGAGGATTTTATCCGACTGGTACAGGTTTGCAGGCATTACATGGCCTTTGGGTAGAAAGCGTCCAAATACTGTCATCATTGCATCGTAGCATTCTCTGCCCAAGTTGAACTGAGCCTTCAGAGCCATTACTTGTGAGATGGCATCCAACTCACAAAGCTCAGTGTGCTCATGGAGCGGACGTTTTGAAGATTCCAACATTTCATTGAAGGCCTTTGCAGATTCCTCCATCTCCTCGTCCGAATCCCGAGCATCATCAAAGTCTTGCACCATGTTTTCCATACCGGTACCATGCTCGTCGGTGCGACGACGATCCACCTCAGCTCGGTCACGTTGGGCAGACTCACCATGAAATGTCCACACCGTATAATCGGGCGTAAAACCACTCTTCTGCAGGTGTTTGCCCATTTGAGCCTTTGTCCTCTTTTCCCAATTGCCGCACCGTAAACAGGGGCACCAGGTTTTCCTTTGGCCATTTGCAAATGCGGCTCACACAAACCCCTTGGTTTTTGTGAACCATTCAGTGCTCCATTTGTTCTGACCAGTGTGACCGGTGTACATCCACGCACGATCACTCATCTTGACTTTCAGAGCTACTAGACAGACAACAAATATATATATAATTCACCATGTATGTATTCATCAGTTGATCTACTTTGTCAATTTTATTACGTCCATGCAACCTACACTCTAATAGGTAATGATAGGTCCTAATCCCACCCGAGTATGTTTAGATTGGGTTCATTTTCCCATGCTATGCCCCGGATCCTACGCAAAATTTCGGCAGCACCTCCCCGCTGTTCTCCTGATACACGTCTCTGCAATAAACAGAGAGGATGTGTACCCGGAGAACAACAGGGGAGGCACTGACGAAATTTATGCGTCGGATCCGGAGCAAAGCATATGGGAAAACGAACCCAATCTAAACATACTCGGGCTGTCCATGGATAGCGTTGGACAATTCGAAAGAATCAAGGTTATAAATATGCAAATGCATGCATATTTATAACTATGACGCTTTCGAACGGGAGACACATATTGGTTACGCATACTGATGATTCAAGACACATATATATCTAGCTATCAAGTTTCATCGGAATAGATCAAATAATTAATGGGGAGGAGGACATGTCATTTGTGCTCACCCACGAACGAAGGGGCAGAGCTCGTCAAACGCACGGCGAGGTCGTCGAACACCAAACCTCGCAGCGATGAAACAACTGCACATTTAAAACTACCTGATCAACACAATTATATATGATGTTTTTCATAACAAAATCGAAAGATATATGACCTAACTAATAATTCACAAATATATGACCCCGTCGGCTTCTGGAAGGCCAAAGAACACCTTTTCGGGGTCGGGATCTCGGGGTCGGGGTGTCGGGTCAGGGTGCCGGGTCGGGGTCGGGGTGCCGTGTCGGTGTCGGGGTCGGGGTGTCGGGTCAGGCTCGGGGTCGGGGTGTCGGGGTCGGGGTCGGGGTCGGGGTCGGGGTCTCGGGGTCGGGGTGTCGGGGTGTCGGGGGTGTCGTGTCGGGGTCGGCGGTGTCGTGTCGGTCTCGGGGTGCCGTGTCGGGGTCGGGGGTGTCGTGTCGGTCTCGGGGTGCCGTGTCGGGGGTCGGGGTCTCGGGGTCGGGTGCCGGGTCGGGTCGGGGTGTCGTGTCAGTGTCGGGGTCGGGGTGTCGGGTCAGGCTCGGGGTCGGGGTGTCGGGGTCGGGTCGGGGTCGGGTCGGGGTCTCGGGGTCGGGGTGTCGGGGGTGTCGTGTCGGGGGTCGGGGTGTCGTGTCGGTCTCGGGGTGCCGTGTCGGGGTCGGGGTGTCGTGTCGGTCTCGGGGT
This sequence comes from Triticum aestivum, assembly GCF_018294505.1. Lineage (NCBI taxonomy): Eukaryota > Viridiplantae > Streptophyta > Magnoliopsida > Poales > Poaceae > Triticum > Triticum aestivum. The sequence continues at coordinate 258,544,219 of NC_057811.1, forward strand.
GCCGTGTCGGGGTCGGGGTGCTGTTTCGGGGTCGGGGCTTCGGGGTGTCTCCTCCTCCTCCTCTTCTTCTTCTTCTTCTTCTTCTTCTTCTTCTCCTTCTCCTCCTCCTCCTCCTCCTCCTCCTCCTCCTCCTCCTCTTCTTCTTCTTCTTCTTCTTCTTCTTCTTCCCCCTTCTACTTAACCTAAACCTAAACTAACCTAAACTAAAAACCTAAACTAATTAAAACTAAACTATTTAAACTAATTAAACCTAAACTTAAACAGAAAAAAAAACAAAAAAACAAAAAAAACAAAAAAACAGAAAAAAAAAAAGGGAGGAGGGGCTCACTGTGGGGGGCGGCGATGGGTCGGGGAGGGGCCGGCGACGGAGGGCCGGGGCGGGGCGGGGGGCCGGGGCGGGGCAGTGGTGGAGGCGGCGGGGGGCGTGGGGCGGCGGGGGGGGCGGGACGGCGGAGGGCCGTGGCGGCGGTGCGGCGCGGGGCGGCGGTGGGGCGCGGGGCGGCGGGGGGCCGGGGCGGGGGGCGACGGGGCGGTGGGGCGGCGGGGAGCCGGGGCGACGGGGCGGCGGGGGCGACGGGGGCGACGGGGCGGCGGCGCGCGGCGGGCGGCGGCGGCGGGCGGCGGCGTGGGAGGAGAGAAACGGCGAGGGAGAGGGAAGAAGTGAGTAACGGGCGGGGGGTACGGGCCGTTAGGTAGTAGGCTCTTTGCCGTCCGCCCCGCTTTGCCGTCCGCTTTTTTGCCTCTTTGCCGTCTGCTAGCGGACGGCAAAGAGGTGGCCCGTTAAGTTTTTCAAAAACGGGCGGGGGGTGGGGGCCACCTCACTCTTTGCCGTCCGCTGGCCGACGGCAAAGAGCTAGCAGACGGCAAAGAGCTTCTTTGCCGTCTGCCCTTTCTTTGCCGTCTGCTTTTGGGTAGCTGATGGCAAACAGCTTCTTTGCCGTCAGCTAGCAGACGGCAAAGAGCTGGCAGATGGCAAATTAGCTGATTCCAGTAGTGTATACTGAAGTATTTCAACATTATATGGGCTTGGCCCAATAATAAGGTGATGCAACACCTGTAATAGCCTCTGGACGAAATTTATGAAGTAGCATCTTGTATATTTTGTCCAAGCCTTCATGCACTCATTATGGTGGCTTCAAAGCACTGAAATCATCACTTGAAACTCCGTTCTTCTTCCCCTTGCGCATGCCATCATCTCCATGCTTGATCTTGCTCCAATGTTCATCCTTCTTGTCCAACCCAGGCCCTTCATTTGTAAGAAAAACAAATGTATCCAATTTAGGCAGCATCATATTCTCATGACCTTTAAAATCGTTACCAAGAAACGAAAGTACCTGATAATTTAACTAGCATGCGCAAGCTCTAGTAATTGGCCCGGTATGTTGTTGTACTCAACCTGATTGAAATGATAACCCGGCAAGGGGTTTTGGCCCTCCAGAGAAGTATCTTTGCAATAGAAGAAGGTGTTCTACCATGGGGCGACTCGCCAAATTCATATGGGGAAAGATGAAATCCTTATGCTTCCTGATTGTCACCATGTTGCATTCCAAAGCCGGCCCTCTAGTGCACTCAGTCTGTTTGTTGCAATAGAAGAATTCCAAGAACAAGTACATTGTTGGTTCCATCTGGCGATAATGTTCGCAAAAGACTTGGAAATTGCTTAGACAGATGATGGAGTTTGGTGCCAGATCTTGAGGCTGCACATTATAATGTTCAAGTACATTATGAAAGAGTCTAGAACCCGACAGCCTATATCCCCTCGTAAGATGATCAGCAAAAGTGATGACCTTACCTTGATTTTTGGCTGAGGCCGGGTCTCCTCCTCAGGTGCACGCCATTTAATTTCTGCATTAGGAGGCAGTAAGCCGGACCTCATGAGTTTAGTAAGCTAGAGTTCAATCATGGTGGACTTTGCCAAGTCTGCATTCTTCTTCTCTTTGTTGTTTTGAGCCATCCCTTTGCACATATGGTGAGTTACAGGCTACAAAGTGGCAGCAGAGACATAAACAAGTGGAGAAGACACTACGGGAATCAGGAACTTTGCAGTCTCATGCTTGGCAGACGGCAAAGGCCTTTGTTGTCCGCTAGCAGATGGCAACACGTCCGGCTGAACGAGCTACGGCAAAGGCATCTTTACGTCAGCTGGCGGACGACAAAGATGAAATGGTCTTTGCCGTCCGCCAGTAGATGACAAAGGACCTGGACGACAGACGTGTCAGCTACAGGCCGTTAGTGGGTTAACGGCATGCTTTGCCGTCTGCTGGCAGACGGCAAAGATCTTTGAATATTTGTCGTCGGCTGGCAGACGACAAAGACCTTTGCATATTTGCCGTTTTCCAGCGGACGGCATAGCGGTCCACGTGGCAGCACCTGGGGGGCTAGCCTATTTGATTTCTTTGTCGTCCGCTGGCTAACGATGAAGATGCAATGGTCTTTGTCGTCTGCCAGCAGACGGCAAAGCATCCAAATAGCCAGCCTATTGCCCCAGGTTGCACAGATAGCTGACATGTGGCATATTTGCCGTCAGCTGGCTGATGGTGAAGCTCTTTGCCGTATACCAGCAGATGGCAAAGAGCCTGTATAGCCCCTGTTTTTTTATTTTTCTTAAATTCATTCAGTTTCACAGATATATATATATACACACATATGAAATACTTTCGACAAGCATACCAACACATATACATATCAAATCATATCCCTGCCATATAGATATGATGTCGGGACCCCAATCCTAAGTCACACCGATCAAGCATGTAACACATCATATCACTTTGCGGCCTCACGCACGGTATTCCCACAGGTGCCACCTTACCTGGCCCGGGACCGTTTGCGCCTTTTGGCTCACGTATATGATAATGTCGCTAGCATCCATATGACAGAGAACCCTGGCCGACATGACTAGTGGTGAACCAAAGTGGCACTAACTTACAGGGACAGGCATACATGACCCAGCAACGACCGTGTCGATCATCAACGTATGAACCCAAGTCATAGAAAGCTACAAGGACTTAAAGGAACAATGCGTGACATTTCCCTGAAGGGACAGACACAGGAACAAAGAAGGACACATGCCGGCCAGCCTAAGTGTTCCGGAGCAGTAGCAAGCTACCATGGCTCAGTGGAAGCACTAGGAGACATTTCCCCATAAGAAAGGCTACCAAGAATAAATAACTAGGCGTCGGATCCCACACATAGCAATACACATTACACGTACGCATAACATGCAAGTATGTGATGTACAACATGGCATCACAACATAACTCAACAAGTCATATAGATAAAGGCCCAGAAGAGCCAGCATAGCATTATATTAAAAACAGGGGTCACATGACCAATCATTCAGAGCATACAAGCAACGGAAGCATAACATGTCTGAGTACAGACAACTACAAAAGGAAAAGACTAAGAAGCCTGACTATCTACAAGGCCCTCCTAAGGGTACAAGATCGTAGCTGAGGTAACAAGCTACTCGTCGAAGTCCATGAGGAACTACTAGTGAGACCGAGGTCTCCTCTACAAAACATAAATAAAGCAAACGTGAGTACAAAGGTACTCAGCAAGACTTACATCAGATCCTATCATACATGCATTAGTATCAAGAAGGCAATGTGGGGTTTGGCTGCAGCAAGCCAGCTTTGACTCAGTGGCTATCCTTTTCTACGACTACGAGTAAATTCTTTGAGGTGAGAAAGCGCACACGAGTCCACTAATCACCACTTCAATACACTACTATGGATTCACTCCCGTCTCCCTACGAGAAGGCCATCCATAGCACTCACACTTGTCTTGAGCATTTTAGAGTATCCACTTCAAGTTGTCTAGGTACCACGTAAGCATCCAAGAAGTCCATAACCGAGGACGATGCTATTCGAATAGATCATGATAACCCTGCAGGGGTGTACTTCTTCACACACGCTCTCGCCACTTATCACCATGTACATGTCATGTATCTCGGCAACCTTCAAGCGGAAGCCTGGCGAGGGTGTCGGCCACGACCTGACTAACCATGCAAGACTCTAGTGATCGGTGTAAATATCGCAACGTTTACCAAGAAGGTAATGCCGCCATGTCTTAAGTGCATAGACTACGGCTGCAATCTCTAGATCATGTGTAGGATAATTCTCCTCATGTGGATGCAACTGTCGAGATGCATAGGCAATCACATGGCAATCTTGCATAAGAATGCAACCTAGTCCCTGTCGTGAGGCATCACAATAGATAACAAAGTCCTTAGTGAAATCCGGTGGCACAAGTATGGGAGCAGAAGTCAGGCGTCTTTTCAGTTCCTGAAAACTATGCTCACATTGTGGGGACCACTCAAACTTTTTATCTTGATCATTTTCAAAATGATTTCTGAGGTTTACACATATCCCCAATTCAAAGTTAATTGAAATTTAAACATGATGCAAGCAAGATGCCAACACTAAGCATTACCAGAAGCTAGGGATGTGACATATGATCATCCAACACATATACATAGCAAATCAGAAGTCCATATGCAACATATATAGCTAGCCAACATATCCAACAACAAGCATACAATGGTTTCATCCATAGATACATATATAGGTAGCAAGTTTCACATTGTTCATCCTACAAAATCAAAACAAGAAGGAAGCATAAATAGAAGAGTAGACTCCATCAACGCAACCTTCCTCATCTAAAGAAAATCTGCAAATTGGGAAAGAAGAAAGTTAGAAGAAGAAGAAGAAGACTAGTTAGAAGAAGAAGAAGAAGAAGATTCTTTTTCTCCTCTCCTCTTCTTTATCTTCTTTTGGTTCTAACTAAGGTAGGTAAAAATGCCATTTTATTGCTAAGCTAGGTAAAAATGCTAAGTGTAGGTCATTTTAGAGCTAAGCTAGGTGAATAGGTCATTTTGGAGCTTAGTAAGGTTATTATGTCATTTTCGAGAAAAATAAGCTAAGTCTATATCATTTTGGAGGTAACAAAGATTATCATGCCATTTTTTACCTAAGTGTGCTAAGTATGTCATAAATGAACTGAAGAAGCTAAGTATAGCTCATTGTTTATCTAACTTAGGTAATTATGCCATTTAGGAGGAAAATAAGCTAAGTATCCATTTTTAAAGCAAAACACTAGAGAAAACTTACCCTCATCACAACAAATGTGATGAAGATCGCAACGAAGGTAACAATTGATCCAACTGCATAATGATACCAAGCCTCATTATCAATGGCATATTTTCTAATCTTCTTAAGCTTCAGGCGCATTGCATCCATCTTCAAGCGCATTGCATTCATCTTCATCTTGTGATCATCGACAACACAGCAACATACAACTCCAATGTCATCTTCACTTCTTCAATTCTTTTAATTTTTTCTTTCAAATACTCATTTTCTTTTTCAACTAAATTTAACTTCTCAACAAGAGGGTCGGTTTCAAATTCCGGTCACATACCTCCTAGATTAGAATATCTTTATGTCAACTTGATGGCCATAATTGTCATAAATGCGAAATGCAACAAATAGTTATGAAAGAGAATTTACCACATCCGAATCATAAAGCGGGCGAGGGCCGACGGGGACGGACATCAAGACCATGGCACTATGTATAAGAAACAATCATACAAAGTAAGAAAATTATAAATACCAACTATGTAAATCATACAATCATACAAGTACCTATATAAATCAAGTACAACATAAATAATTGAATACCTAATAATTCTGGATCGTCGGGTTCAATAAATGCTCCGGGATCAATAAATGCATCATCATCATCACTATCAGTAATGATGTGCTCATCATCATCATTAATAAATGCATCATCATGTGGAAGGCCACCTTTACGTAATCGGTCAAGCATTGATAGGTCATCCGCAGCAGTAACCTCTTCTAGTTCAGGCTCTTCTTGTTTCAGCTCAGGGGTGAAGTCGGGTTCACTATCGCTGTCTACTTCAATGTTCTTGGGTGAAGTAGAACGGTTCTTGAAACGTTTTTTGGAAAGACGTGTTTCTTGGAAAAATTCTCCTTCATATGTGTCTGGGTTAATGTGAGGTTCATAATCCTCTTCATTGGGGGGAGGTGGTCTAACATTGGCGGCACTTCATAAACGACATCCCAACCATTGAGATTTGGATCACTTCGAGAGGCCCACGGTAGATAGAAAACATGGGTTGCTTGTTGAGCCATAATATAGACATCGGGAACATCCAAATGGGTGCTTTGTTTGATTTCCACTAGCCCTAAGTGTTCATGAGTCCTTCTAGTCTCCTTCGGCTGGAACCAATAACATTTGGAGACTACGACGTTTGGTGGGTTTGCACCATAGAATTGAAGTTCATAAATTGCTTCAACTCTTCCATAATACTCGGTATCTCCTTCGCCGATAGCAGAGACACAACAATTTGTAGAGTTTCGGTCGGCCATAGATAGCTCTTTGCCATCGGTACGAAAGCGATACCCGCTGATGTCGTATTTGTCAAATGAACGGACCTTAAAGTCAAAAACATTAGCAACTTGTCTCAATTCAGCGTCCATTAACTCTGAATTAGCCTACAAGTTTAATACGAAAGGGATTGTTGCGTTAGCCACAAATTAGACGAAGAAATGAAATGGTCTAATGGAAATTACTGTTTGTTTGAACCAAGAGATGAAACCGGGATAGCCGCCTCCATGCTTTGCCAGAAGCTTATACTCTTCGACGGAATTCTTTTGGGTCACCGCTCCATATGAGAATTTCGCGACGTATCAACTGTCTCAAATTTATCCGGGAATAAGAGTAGTTCAAAGGAATTAGAAGTTGCGAAACAATGTACCGAGAACTTACTCGATGTACGGCCACACTTCTATTAGGTTGCTGAAGATATCCAACGAAATGATCTCCCATTCTTTGAAATACGACGTTAAGGAATTAGAAGCACCGGCTGGTGCGAGATCCCCTTTGAATAGGATGAGGTTGGGTCCACCCTTTTTAGGGTCGTCAGTATTGTACCGATGCTTCGGATTAAGCAAATGGCGATTTTTGGCTTCGTAGTGTGCTGTCACGAAGTTTGCCGCCTCCTCAGTAATGAATGCCTCAGCCATCGATGCTTCAATTCTACATTTATTTTTACATTTTGCTCGTAGCGTCTTCTGCTTCCTCTCAGTGGCATAGCACCAACGATTTTGCATGCCCCCCCCCCCAATCTTGCCTTGGTTGGGAGATGCAAAATCAAGTGTTGCATTGGATTAAAGAAGCCCGGCGGAAAGATCTTCTCTAACTTGCAGATCAACTCTGGCGCCAACTCTTACATTTCTTCTAGCAGGCCAGGCGATAGTTCTTTCGCACAAAGTGTTGGAAATATGCCCTAGAGGCAATAATAAATGGTTATTATTATATTTCTTTGTTCATGGTAATTGTCTATTATTCATGCTATAATTGTATTGTCCGGAAATCGTAATACATGTGTGAATACATAGACCACAACGTGTCCCTAGTAAGCCTCTAGTTGACTAGCTCGTTGATCAACAGATAGTCATGGTTTCCTGACTATGGACATTGGATGTCATTGATAACGGGATCACATCATTAGGAGAATGATGTGATGGACAAGACCCAATCTTAAGCATAGCATAAAAGATCGTGTAGTTTCGTTTGCTAGAGCTTTTCCAATGTCAAGTATCTTTTCCTTAGACCATGAGATCGTGCAACTCCCGGATACCGTAGGAGTGCTTTGGGTGTGCCAAACGTCACAACGTAACTGGGTGACTATAAAGGTGCATTACGGGTATCTCCGAAAGTGTCTGTTGGGTTGGCACGGATCGAGACTAGGATTTGTCACTCCGTGTGACGGAGAGGTATCTCTGGGCCCACTCGGTAATGCATCATCATAATGAGCTCAATGTGACTAAGGCGTTAGTCACGGGATCATGCATTGCGGTACGAGTAAAGAGACTTGCCGGTAACGAGATTGAACAAGGTATTGGGATACCGATGATCGAATCTCGGGCAAGTAACATACCGATTGACAAAGGGAATTGCATACAGGATTGATTGAATCCTCGACACCGTGGTTCATCCGATGAGATCATCGTGGAACATGTGGGAGCCAACATGGGTATCCAGATCCCGCTGTTGGTTATTGACCGGAGAGGCGTCTCGGTCATGTCTGCATGTCTCCCGAACCCGTAGGGTCTACACACTTAAGGTTCGGTGACGCTAGGGTTGTAGAGATATATGTATGCAGAAACCCGAAAGTTGTTCGGAGTCCCGGATGAGATCCCGGATGTCACGAGAGGTTCCGGAATGGTTCGGAGGTGAAGAATTATATATAGGAAGTCAAGTTTCGGCCACCGGGAAAGTTTCGGGGGATACCGGTATTGTACCGGGACCACCGGAAGGGTCCCGGGGGTCCACCGGGTGGGGCCACCTGTCCAGAGGGCCCCGTGGGCTGAAAGTGGAAGGGAACCAGCCCTTAGTGGGCTGGGGCGCCCCCCTTGGGCCTCCTCCCATGCGCCTAGGGTTGGGAACCCTAAGGGGGGGAGCTTCCCCCTTGCCTTGGGGGGCAAGGCACCCCTTCCCCCCCACTTGGCCGCTGCCCCCCCTTTGGATCTGATCTCCAGGGCCGGCGCCCCCCCAGGGGGCCTATATAAAGGGGGGAGGGAGGGCAGCAACCTACAGCCTTGGGCGCCTCCCTCCTCCCCTGCAACACCTCTCTCTCGCGCGCAGAAGCTCGGCGAAGCCCTGCCGGAGAACCGCTACATCCACCACCACGCCGTCGTGCTGTTGGATCTCCATCAACCTCTCCTCCCCCTTGCTGGATCAAGAAGGAGGAGACGTCGCTGCACCGTATGTGTGTTGAACGCGGAGGTGCCGTCCGTTCGGCACTCGGTCATCGATGATTTGGATCACGGCGAGTACGACACCGTCATCCACGTTCATTGGAACGCTTCCGCTCGCGATCTACAAGGGTATGTAGATGCACTCCCTTCCCCTCGTTGCTAGTACACTCCATAGATGCATCTTGGTGAGCGTAGGAAAATTTTGAAATTATGCTACGATTCCCAACAGTGGCATCATGAGCCAGGCTATGCGTAGTTACTATGCACGAGTAGAACACAAAGAAGTTGTGGGCGTTGATGTTGCCAATTCTTCTTGCCGCTACTAGTCGTTTCTTGTTTCGGCGGCATTGTAGGATGAAGCGGCCCGGACCGACCTTACACGTACGCTTACGTGAGACAGGTTCCACCGACTGACATGCACTAGTTGCATAAGGTGGCTAGCGGGTGTCTGTCTCTCCTACTTTAGTCGGAACGGATTCGATGAAAAGGGTCCTTATGAAGGGTAAATAGAAATTGGAAAATCACGTTGTGGTCATACGTAGGTAAGAAACGTTCTTGCTAGAAACCTACAAACCACGTAAAAACTTGCAGCAACAATTAGAGGACGTCTAACTTGTTTTTGCAGCAAGTGCTATGTGATGTGATATGGCCAGAAGATGTGATGAATGATATATGTGATGTATGAGATTGATCATATTCTTGTAATAGGAATCACGACTTGCATGTCGATGAGTATGACAACTGGCAGGAGCCATAGGAGTTGTCTTTGTTATTTTGCATGACCTGCGTGTCATTGAATAACGCCATGTAAATTACTTTACTTTGTTGCTAAAGGCGTTAGCCATAGAAGTAGAAGTAATCGTTGGCGTGACGACTTCATGAAGACACAATGATGGAGATCATGATGATGGAGATCATGGTGTCATGCCGGTGACGAAGATGATCATGGTGCCCCGAAGATGGAGATCAAAGGAGCATGATGATATTGGTCATATCATGTCACTATTTGATTGCATGTGATGTTTATCATGTTTTGCATCTTATTTGCTTAGAACGACGGTAGTAAGTAAGATGATCCCTTATAATAATTTCAAGAAAGTGTTCACCCTAACTGTGCACCGTTGCGAAGGTTCGTTGTTTCGAAGCACCACGTGATGATCGGGTGTGATCGATCCTAACGTTCGAATACAACGGGTGTTGACGAGCCTAGCATGTACAGACATGGCCTCGGAACACACGCAATACACTTAGGTTGACTTGACGAGCCTAGCATGTACAGACATGGCCTCGGAACACGGAGGACCGAAAGGTCGAGCATGAGTCGTATAGAAGATACGATCAACATGGAGATGTTCACCGATCTTGACTAGTCCGTCTCACGTGATGATCGGACACGGCCTAGTCAAATTCGGATCATGTTTCACTTAGATGACTAGAGGGATGTCTATCTGAGTGGGAGTTCATTAAATAATTTGATTAGATGAACTCAATTATCATGAACTTAGTCTAAAATCTTTACACTATGTCTTGTAGATAAATGGCCAACGTTGTCCTCAATTTCAACGCGTTCCTAGAGAAAACCAAGCTGAAAGATGATGGCAGCAACTATACGGACTGGGTCCGGAACCTGAGGCTCATCCTCATAGTAGCCAAGAAAGATTATGTCTTAGTAGCACCGCTAGGTGAAGCACCAATCCCAAAGAACCAAGACGTTATGAACGCTTGGCAGCAGCGTGCTGATGATTACTCCCTCGTTCAGTGTGGCATGCTTTACAGCTTAGAACCGGGTCTCCAAAAGCGTTTTGAGAAACATGGAGCATATGAGATGTTCGAGGAGCTGAAACTGGTTTTTCAAGCTCATGCCCGGGTCGAGAGATATGAAGTCTCCGACAAATTCTTCAGCTGTAAAATGGAGGAGAACAGTTCTGTTAGTGAGCACATACTCAGAATGTCTGGGTTGCACAACCGCTTGTCTCAGCTGGGAGTTAATCTCCCGGATGACGCGGTCATTGACAGAATCCTCCAGTCGCTTCCACCAAGCTACAAGAGCTTTGTGATGAACTACAATATGCAGGGGATGGAAAAGACCATTCCGAGGTATATTCAATGCTGAAATCAGCGGAAGGGGAGATCAGAAAAGAACATCAAGTGTTGATGGTGAATAAAACCACTAAGTTCAAGAAGGGCAAGGGTAAGAAGAACTTCAAGAAGGACGGCAAGGGAGTTGCCACGCCCGGTAAACCAGTTACTGGGAAGAAGTCAAGGAATGGACCCAAGCCCGAGACTGAGTGCTTTTATTGCAAGGGAAGTGGTCACTGGAAGCGGAACTGCCCCAAATACTTAGCAGACAAGAAGAAGGCCGGCAACACCCAAGGTATATGTGATATACAAGTAATTGATGTGTACCTTACCAGTACTCGTAGTAGCTCCTGGGTATTTGATACCGGTGCGGTTGCTCATATTTGTAACTCAAAGCAGGAACTACGGAATAAACGGAGACTGGCAAAGGACGAGGTGATGATGCACGTCGGGAATGGTTCCAAGGTCGATGTGATCGCCGTTGGCACGCTACCTCTGCATCTACCCACGGGATTAGTTTTAAACCTCAATAATTGTTATTTAGTGCCAGCTTTGAGCATGAACATTGTATCTGGATCTCGTTTAATTCGAGATGGCTAATCATTTAAATCCGAGAATAATGGTTGTTCTATTTATTTGAGAGATATGTTTTATGGTCATGCCCCGCAGGTCAATGGTTTATTTTTGATGAATCTCGAACGTGATGTTACACATGTTCATAGTGTGAATACCAAAAGATGTAAAGTTGATAACGATAGTCCCACATACTTGTGGCACTGCCGCCTTGGTCACATTGGTATCAAGCGCATGAAGAAGCTCCATGCAGATGGACTTTTGGAGTCTCTTGATTACGAATCATTTGACACGTGCGAACCATGCCTCATGGGTAAGATGACGAAGACTCCGTTCTCCGGAACAATGGAGCGAGCAACCAACTTATTGGAAATCATACATACCGATGTGTGCGGTCCAATGAGTGTTGAGGCTCGCGGAGGATATCGTTATGTTCTCACTCTCACTGATGACTTAAGTAGATATGGGTATGTCTACCTAATGAAACACAAGTCTGAAACCTTTGAAAAGTTCAAGGAATTTCAGAGTGACGTTGAGAATCAACGTGACAGAAAAATAAAATTCTTATGATCAGATCGTGGTGGAGAATATTTAAGTCACGAATTTGGTACACACTTAAGGAAATGTGGAATAGTTTCACAACTCACGCCGCCTGGAACACCTCAGAGAAATGGTGTGTCCGAACGTCGTAATCGCACTCTATTGGATATGGTGCGATCTATGATGTCTCTTACCGATTTACCGCTCTCATTTTGGGGTTATGCTTTAGAGACTGCCGCATTCACTTTAAATATGGCTCCGTCGAAATCCGTTGAGACGACACCGTATGAATTATGGTTTGGGAAGAAACCTAAGCTGTCATTTCTAAAAGTTTGGGGATGCGATACTTATGTCAAGAAACTTCAACCTGAAAAGCTCGAACCCAAATCGGAAAAATGCGTCTTCATAGGATACCCTAAGGAAACTATTGGGTATACCTTCTACCTCAGATCCGAAGGCAAGATCTTTGTTGCCAAGAACGGGTCCTTTCTGGAGAAGGAGTTTCTCTCGAAAGAATTGAGTGGGAGGAAAGTGGAACTTGATGAGGTGATAGTCACCCCTTCCGAACCAGAAAGTAGCGCAGCGCGGGAAAATGTTCCTGTGGTGCCTACACCGACTGGGGAGGAAGTTAATGATGATGATCATGAAGCTTCGGATCAAGTTACTGAACTTTGTAGGTCCACAAGGACACGTTCCGCACCAGAGTGGTACGGCAACCCTGTCCTGGAAATCATGTTGTTAGACAACGGTGAACCTTCGAACTATGAAGAAGCGATGGCGGGCCCGGATTCCGACAAATGGCTAGAAGCCATGAAATCCGAGATAGAATCCATGTATGAAAACAAAGTATGGACTTTGACAGACTTGCCCGATGAGCGGCGAGCCATAGAAAACAAATGGATCTTTAAGAAGAAGAAGAAGGACGCAGATGGTAATGTGACCATCTACAAAGCTCGACTTGTCGCTAAGGGTTATCGACAAGTTCAAGGGGTTGACTACGATGAGACTTTCTCACCCGTAGCGAAGCTGAAGTCCGTCCGAATCATGTTAGCAATTGCCGCATACTATGATTATGAGATATGGCAGATGGACGTCAAAACGGCATTCCTTAACGGCTTCCTTAAGGAAGAGTTGTATATGATGCAGCCGGAAGGTTTTGTCGATCCTAAGAATGCTAACAAAGTATGCAAGCTCCAGCGCTCAATCTATGGGCTGGTGCAAGCATCTCGGAGTTGGAACATTCATTTTGATGAGATGATCAAAGCGTTTGGGTTTACACGGACTTATGGAGAAGCCTGTGTTTACAAGAAAGTGAGTGGGAGCTCTGTAGCATTTCTCATATTATATGTGGATGACATACTATTGATGGGAAATGATATAGAATTCTTGGAAAGTATAAAGGCCTATTTTAATAAGTGTTTTTCAATGAAGGACCTTGGAGAAGCTGCTTATATATTAGGCATCAAGATCTATAGAGATAGATCAAGACGCCTCATTGGTCTTTCACAGAGTACATACCTTGACAAGATATTGAAGAAGTTCAATATGGATCAGTCCAAGAAAGGGTTCTTGCCTGTATTGCAAGGTGTGCAGTTGAGCACGGCTCAATGCCCGACCACGGCAGAAGATATAGAAGAGATGAGTGTCATCCCCTATGCCTCGGCCATAGGGTCTATTATGTATGCCATGCTGTGTACCAGACCTGATGTAAACCTTGCCGTAAGTTTGGTAGGAAGGTACCAAAGTAATCCCGGCAAGGAACACTGGACAGCGGTCAAGAATATCCTGAAGTACCTGAAGAGGACTAAGGATATGTTTCTCGTTTATGGAGGTGACGAAGAGCTCGTCGTAAAGGGTTACGTTGACGCTAGCTTCAACACAGATCTGGATGACTCGAAGTCACAAACCGGATACGTGTATATTTTGAATGGAGGAGCAGTAAGCTGGTGCAGTTGCAAGCAAAGCGTCGTGGCGGGATCTACATGTGAAGCGGAGTACATGGCAGCCTCGGAGGCAGCACAGGAAGCAGTCTGGATGAAGGAGTTCATTACCGACCTAGGGGTGATTCCCAATGCGTCGGGCCCGATGACTCTCTTCTGTGACAACACTGGTGCTATTGCCCTTGCAAAGGAGCCCTGGTTTCACAGGAAGACCAGGCATATAAAGCGTCGCTTCAACTCCATTCGTGAAAGTGTTCAAAATGGAGACATAGATATTTGTAAAGTACATACGGACCTGAATGTAGCAGATCCGTTGACTAAACCTCTCCCTAGGGCAAAACATGATCAACACCAGGACGCAATGGGTGTTCAATTCATCACAATGTAACTAGATTATTGACTCTAGTGCAAGTGGGAGACTGTTGGAAATATGCCCTAGAGGCAATAATAAATGGTTATTATTATATTTCTTTGTTCATGGTAATTGTCTATTATTCATGCTATAATTGTATTGTCCGGAAATCGTAATACATGTGTGAATACATAGACCACAACGTGTCCCTAGTAAGCCTCTAGTTGACTAGCTCATTGATCAACAGATAGTCATGGTTTCCTGACTATGGACATTGGATGTCATTGATAACGGGATCACATCATTAGGAGAATGATGTGATGGACAAGACCCAATCTTAAGCATAGCATAAAAGATCGTGTAGTTTCGTTTGCTAGAGCTTTTCCAATGTCAAGTATCTTTTCCTTAGACCATGAGATCGTGCAACTCCCGGATACCGTAGGAGTGCTTTGGGTGTGCCAAACGTCACAACGTAACTGGGTGACTATAAAGGTGCATTACGGGTATCTCCGAAAGTGTCTGTTGGGTTGGCACGGATCGAGACTGGGATTTGTCACTCCGTGTGACGGAGAGGTATCTCTGGGCCCACTCGGTAATGCATCATCATAATGAGCTCAATATGACTAAGGCGTTAGTCACGGGATCATGCATTGCGGTACGAGTAAAGAGACTTGCCGGTAACGAGATTGAACAAGGTATTGGGATACCGACGATCGAATCTCGGGCAAGTAACATACCGATTGACAAAGGGAATTGCATACGGGATTGATTGAATCCTCGACACCGTGGTTCATCCGATGAGATCATCGTGGAACATGTGGGAGCCAACATGGATATCCAGATCCCGCTGTTGGTTATTGACCGGAGAGGCGTCTCGGTCATGTCTGCATGTCTCCCGAACCCGTAGGGTCTACACACTTAAGGTTCGGTGACGCTAGGGTTGTAGAGATATATGTATGCGGAAACCCGAAAGTTGTTCGGAGTCCCGGATGAGATCCCGGATGTCACGAGAGGTTCCGGAATGGTCCGGAGGTGAAGAATTATATATAGGAAGTCAAGTTTCGGCCACCGGGAAAGTTTCGGGGGTTATTGGTATTGTACCGGGACCACCGGAAGGATCCCGGGGGTCCACCGGGTGGGGCCACCTGTCCCGGAGGGCCCCGTGGGCTGAAAGTGGAAGGGAACCAGCCCTTAGTGGGCTGGGGCGCCCCCCTTGGGCCTCCTCCCATGCGCCTAGGGTTGGGAACCCTAAGGGGGGGAGCTTCCCCCTTGCCTTGGGGGGCAAGGCACCCCTTCCCCCCCACTTGGCCGCTGCCCCCCCTTTGGATCTGATATCCAGGGCCGGCGCCCCCCCAGGGGGCCTATATAAAGGGGGGAGGGAGGGCAGCAACCTACATCCTTGGGCGCCTCCCTCCTCCCCTGCAACACCTCTCTCTCGCGCGCAGAAGCTCGGCGAAGCCCTGCCGGAGAACCGCTACATCCACCACCACGCCGTCGTGCTGTTGGATCTCCATCAACCTCTCCTCCCCCCTTGCTGGATCAAGAAGGAGGAGACGTCGCTGCACCGTACGTGTGTTGAACGCGGAGGTGCCGTCCGTTCGGCACTCGGTCATCGGTGATTTGGATCACGGCGAGTACGACTCCGTCATCCACGTTCATTGGAACGCTTCCGCTCGCGATCTACAAGGGTATGTAGATGCACTCCCTTCCCCTCATTGCTAGTTCACTCCATAGATGCATCTTGGTGAGCGTAGGAAAATTTTAAAATTATGCTACGATTCCCAACACAAAGAACACGGAAGAATAGCTCAGCTCTGCCAGTACTAGCCATTCCTCCTCAGGGATGAAGCCATGCAACATCACCGGCATTACCCGCTCAATCCATATGTGCCAATCATGACTCTTGAGACCAAATATCTTCAATTTATCAAGACTTGCTCCCCTCTTTAGATTCGCTGCATACCCATTGGGGAACATCAACAGATGTTGCACCCACAAGATAATTTCCCTCATAGCTGGTCTTCCAAGATTGAACCATGCCTTTGGCTTCGTCCAGTTCTGCTTTCCTTTCGGTTCTTTCATGTTTTGTAACGGCCTATCACATAGCGCCTCCAGACCGACTCTAGCCTTAGTATTATCCTTTGACTTCCCATCTATGTTGAACAATGTACCAAAAAGTGCCTCGGCGATATTCTGCTCAGTGTGCATCACGTCGATGTTGTGTGGGCAAAGGAGGTCTTTCAAGGCAGATCCCACAAGCATGTCTTGTGAGTCGAGGCGTGTTTCGAATTATACCCCTTGAAATACCTTAGACGCTCTGGATCTGGCTCGAGAGCATTTAACTGATCTAGGGTCTCTTGGCCTGTCAATGCAGGTGGTGTAGAGTTTTTGACAACTCTACCTCTAATGAAGTTCTTCTTGTCTTTCCTGAATTTATAACAAGGATCCAGGAACTGTCTATGCATGTCGAAGCAAGAAAACTTGCGACCGGCCTGAATCCAATGAAACTCAAGAGCTCCCTTGCATGTGGGGCACGGGAACCTTCCATGCACGCACCAGCCAACGAATAGCACATATGCCGGCAAGTCGTGCATCGAGTATATGTACCAGACACGCATTATGAAGTTCCGTTTGCTAAAGGCATCGTATGTCTTGAACCCATTATCCCAGGCTTCTTGCAATTCGTCCTTCAGCGGCTGCATGTACACATTCATATTCTTCCCCGGATAGTTGGGCCCTGGAATTATCAATGTCAAGAAAATGTTCTTTCTTTGGATAATCTGTCTGGGGGGAGATTGAGTGGAAAGACAAATACGGGCCAACAACTGTACTGGGCTGCTGTCAGACCAAACACACTGAACCCATGCGTTCTGATGCTGACTCGAGGATGCCTCGGATCTGCCGCTTTGTCATCATGTAATGCATTGAAGCTCTTCCATGCTTCACTGTCCGATGTGTGCACCATCATTGGCTTCCCATCTGCATCTAGTTGGGTTCTTTTTCCCATTTTGTGCCATGTCATCTGTCCGGCCGTCTCTTCGACCATGAAAAGACGCTAAAGTCTTGGTACGATTGGCATATACCGAAGAACATTAACAGGGATTTTGGTCTGCATCTTCTCACCCATACCGTTGTTTACCACAACATACTTGTATGACTTGCAAATGGGACAGTAGTTCAAGTCCGCATACTGAAGCCTAAATAAGGCACATCCTTTATCACAGGCATGTATCTTCTCATAGGGCATCTTAAGAGCACGGAGGATTTTGTCTGACTGGTACAGGTTTGCAGGTAGTACATGGCCTTTGGGTAGAAAACGCCCAAATACTATCATCATTGCGTTGTAGCATTCTCTGCCCAAGTTGAATTGAGCCTTCAAAGCCATTATTTATGAGATGGCATCCAGCTGACAAACCTCAGTGTGATCGTGGAGGGGACGTTTTGAAGACTCCAGCATTTCATTGAAGGCCTTTGCAGATTCCTCCATCTCATCGTCCGAGTCCCGAGCATCATCAAAGTCTTGCACCATGTCTTGCATCCCGGTACCATGCTCCTCGGTGCAACGACGAAGCACCTCAGCACTGGCACGTTGGGCAATTTCGCCATGAAATGTCCACACCGTATAATCTGGCATAAAACCCCACTTCTGTAGGTGTTTGCCCATTTCATCCTCTGTCCTCTTGTGCCAATTGTTGCACCCGGCACAGGGGCACCATGTTGTCCTCTGGCCGTTTGCAAATGCGGCTCTTTGAAACCCTTTGGTTTTTGTTAACCATTCAATGGTCATGTCTTTCTGACTAGTGTGACCGGTGTACATCCACGCACGATTAGTAATCTTGCCTAGCTACTGGACACATAAGAAATATATATAGATAGATATATAGATATATATATATATATATCAGTATCTATATATTCATTAGTTAATGGAGTTCGTCACTTTTATTACGTCCATGCAACCTAGACGCTAATAGGTAAAGATAGGTCCTAATCCCACCCGAGTATGTGTAGATTGGGTTCGTTTTCCCATGCTTTGCTCCGAATCCTACGCAAAATTTCGGCAGCACCTCCCCGTTGTTCGCCTGATACACGTCTCAGCATTAAGCAGAGAGGATGTGTACCCGGAGAACAACAGGGAGGCACTGACGAAATTCTGCATCAGATCCGGAGCAGAGCATATGGGAAAATGAACCCAATCTTCACATACTCGGGCTGTCCATGAATAACGTTGGACAATTCGAAAGAATCACAGTTATAAATATGCAAATGCATGCATATTTATAGATGTAACCCTTTCGAACGGGAGATGCATAGTGCTCACGCATACTGATGATTGAAGACACCTATAGCTAGCAAGTTTCATCGGCACGAAGACTGGAATAGGGCAAATGAAGGGGGGAGGAGGAGATGTCATTTGTGCTCACCCACGAACGTAGGGGCAGAGCTCGTTGAACACTAGACCCTCGCAGCGACGAAAAAACTCCACATTTAAATCGAAAGATGATTAACATAGCAATTTTGTTTTTTCCGTCGACCTAAAAATATTTACAACAGGACGAGTGGGTTAGGGGGTTCCTTGGCGTCGATGGAACCCTAAATAGCAAGTATCATCGGTGCGAGATACATGTGGCGCTCGGCGTTGAACACTAGATCCACACCCCACAAGTGAAGCCGGCGCCCGGCGTCCCGCAACAATAGTTCTGGTGGCCGGTGACGGTCGAACACCTTGGCGAATTTGTCTGGCAGCCTTTGCAATGAGGATTAAAGCCAACTTTTGAAAGTTCAAACAACCAAACCGACTTGAGTCAGTTTGGGTGTTTCAAGTTTCAACACTTGCCTTTTAATCGTCATTGCAGAGGCTTCCAGACAAATTCGCAATGGTGTTCGACCGCCATCGACGCCGAGAACTGTTGCTGTGGGATGCCGGATGCCGGCGTCACTTGTAGGACGTGGACGTAGTGTTCGACACCGACGGCCACATGTATCTCGCACCGACGATACCCCCTAACCCGCTCGACCTGGTTTCGTCGGTGATGCACCCCTAATCTTCTTCTTCTTCCTCCTCCTCCTCTTCTTCTTCTTCCTCCTTTTCTTCTTCTTCCTATTCTTCTCCTTCTTCTTCTTTTTCATCTTTCTTCTTTCTTCTTAACCTAAACTAAACCTAATAAACTTAACCTAAACTAAACTAAATCTAAACCTAAAAAACAGAAACAAAACCTAAACTAAAGCTAAACTAAACCAAGCCTAAATTAAACTAAACCTAATTAAACTAAATCTGAAAAAAAGAAAAATGGATGTCTCATCACCTTCAGGCACGGCAGGGGGTGCCAGATGGAGGAGGTGGGGCCGGGGCACCGGGTCGGCCGGGGCGCCGGGGCGGCCCTGTGGAGAGGCGGCGTGGCGGGGCGGGGCGGCCGGGGCGGCGAGGCGGGGTGGCGGGGGCGACTCGGGCACGGGGCGGCGCCACGGGTGTGATGAGGGAGGGAGAGAGAGAGGGACGTGGGGCTGGCGGCTTTTTAGTTTAGGTCATAGCTCTTTGTCGTCTGCTAGCGGACGGCAAAGAGCCTAGCTAACGGATGTTAGTTGGCCACTTTCTTTGCCGTCCGCTAGCCGACGGCAAAGATTCTTTGCCGTCCGCTCTTTCTTTGCCGTCAGCTTTCTATATGTTGATGGCAAAGACCTCCTTTGCCGTCAGCTAGCTGACGGCAAAAAAACTGGCTGACGGCAAAGATCCTGATTCCGGTAGTGAGATTAAAAATACAAACATCAGATCATAAAACTCAGCAAAGCATAAGCCGGAAAAAGGTGATCGATTGTTGGGTTACAAATTTACCACAACCAACTACTGTTACGGATTAACACGAATTTTGGATCTTGATAATATTGAAAAAGAAGGTAAAAATGATAGAGGCGAGGGGCCTGATCTTTTGATGAGATGATAACTATCGATTTGGTGGAGCCGACTTTGATGATCCGACTACAAACATGCACGACGTTGCGCCTTAGCAATCGCTAAACCGATCTCCTGAGGTTACTGACGAATCTGGAAGCACGATCAGCCTGACCACGAAGGTCTATTCCTGCGCGCAATCGAAGAACAAGCAAAAGTATGATAATGCAATCTGAATATTACGAACATAGATTAATTATTGATAAAGGTGGGGATCCGAAAGCGGTCTTGGTCTGGTCGTTGGACACAAACGAATTACACGAAGTTGCAATGGCTAACTTTTAACTAAACAAATCCCCAAGGAAAAAGCTACTAGATGGATCTACATATGTAGGAGCAAGCGGTGACGGCCAAGGAGGTGGGAGGACGTCCCAAGGCAGCCTAAAACTAACCCTAGGTCGTACAAGGCTCATGGGCCCAAGTGGAGGTGATGCAACATCTTTGGACTTGTAGTTTGACTCGGATTCTGCTGTAGCATCAGATTGTTTTGTCGATATCTCAACGCTCCAGACAAATTTGAAGATGGATCCAATTGGGTTGGAAATATTACTAAATCTACTTTCCAACAAAAAAAGAATCACCCAATTCGGAGTCCGTATGAAAGAGTTCTTGGCGTTTCGATTCAGGTGTGTTTGTGCATTCCGAATCTGAATCCAGAACATGAGAGACTTGGACTCTATCTTCTCTTGGCCCAAAAGTGACGCGAGAGGACTTTTTGAACAGCACCTAAACTTATCTTTTTCCCTTATCTTTATATGTGAATTGTACAAATGTCCCATACACCTGCAATTAGACACGGCACAAAAGTTTGTGAAGTACTTTTGTCCTGGATGACATAAATAAATTATTGCATAGTTTGTATTAGAAATCACCTCACAAATATACATCTATGCAATATTTTTGGTCGTATCCAAGGTAGCCATGTCCCCATCAAAAAAGGTGGTATAAACCTAGTAGTATTGGTGAAACTCCAGATGTGTTAATGGAAGGGAAAACTACTGTGGTAAAAAACGGATCTTTAAAGATATGGATGCATCAGGAAGTCATTATAGTATGCAAAAGGTGATCTAAATCTAATAAATAGTGAGGTTGAGTAAGGAGGCGGGCCTAGGCGGAGATGAACTACAATGTACTATGGCTTGGAACACCACATGAACAATGGAAAAAATGCAATGGAGATGGGATGGACTCAGAGATTTGAGGTGTGGCGGCGGATGAGCTCGTCGGACCACGGACGAACAACGCTGCCCGCACACAAAGCTTGGTGGGCGATGATGGGGGCAGACGGATCCGACGGACGCTAGGGTTTGGAGCTCGAAAAGGTGAAACTAGGGTGGTCGCAATGAGGAAGAAGAGGAACACTACTGTAATCAGGAAATATGCCGTCAGCCTCTTCTTTGTCGTTTGCCAGCTGATGGCAAAGAGGGTATTTGCCATCCGCTTACAAAAAATAGACGGCAACGAATGGGCTGATGGCAAAGATACTATTTTCCATCAGCCACCTCTTTGCCGTCTGCTAGCCGACGGCAAAGAAACTTTGCCGTCCGCTAGCAGACGGCAAAGAGGGTGGGGTGGGGACCAGTCGAGGCCAGCACACTGTAATGGCCCACCCCCACCTCTTTGTCATATGCTAACAGACGACAAAGAAGCCACTACCTAACGCCCTAACGGCCCACCCCCGTCCTCTCTCTCTCCCCCCGACCGCACCCCGCCACCGCCCCCGACCGCACCCCGCTGCCGCCCCGACTCGCCGCCAGCCGCCACCGACGCCCTGCCGCTCCGGCCCCTCTGATGCCCCGCCACTCCTGCACGCCGCCCCGACCCGGCGCTATGGCCCGCCCGACACCCCGCCGCTCCTCCAGCCGCCCCAGCCCCCCTGATGCCCCGCCGCTCCTGCACGCTGCCCCGGTCCCCTTGACGCCCCGCCGCTCCTGCACGCCTCCCCGGCCCACCGCTACGGCCCGCCCGGCACCCCGCCGCCCCGGCCCACGACTCCGCCCCCCCCCTCCCGCCGCCCCGGCCCACCGCCCCGACCCACCGTGGTGAGTTTTTTCTCTATTTTTCAGATTAGTTAGTTTAAATAGTTAGTATAAATAGAATTAGTTAAATAGTTATTATAAATATAAAGTAGTGGAAAAAATAAGAAGAAAAGAAGAAGAAGAAGAAGAAGAAGAGGAAAAAGGAAAGGAAGGAAGAAAATAAATAGAAAAGTAGTTATATATAAATATAGATTTTTTATCGGCATTGATTATTCGTGTTGATCAGGTGCATTTAAATGTGCAGTTATTTCGTCGCTGCAAGGGTCTAGTGTTCGACGACCTCCGTGATACTTCTCAAACGTATCTCTAATTTTTTTATTGTTCCATGTTGTTATATTATCAATCTGGGATGTTTCAAAATCATTTTATAGTCATTTTATATCATTTTTTGTACTAACCTATTAACATAGTACCAAGTGCCAGTGGATGTTTTCTGCATGTTTTTTACATCGCAGGAAATCAATACCAAATGGAGTCCAAATGCAACGAAACTTTACGTACAGCCTCTTTGCTCTATAAATACCCCAATATTCCAGAAACCCTAGGGGAGTCGACGAAAATCAATTCCAGCCGCCGCAGAGTCCAGATCCACCAGATCAAATCTAGACACCATCTCGGATGGGGTTAACCACCTCCATTGGTGCCTCTTCGATGGTGCGTGAGTAGTTCTTTGTAGACCTTCGGGTCCGTAGTTATTAGCTAGATGGCTTCCTCTCTCTTGTTGAATTCTCAATACAATGGTCTCTTGGAGATCCATATGATGTAACTCTTTTTGCGGTGTGTTTGTTGGGATCGATGAACTTTGAGTTTATGATCAGATCTATCTTTTTATATCCATGAAAGTATTTGAGTTTCTTTGATCTCTTTTATGCATGATTGCTTATAGCCTCATATTTCTTCTCGGATATTTGGGTTTTGTTTGGCCAACTTGATCTATTTATCTTGGAATGGGAAGAGGTGCTTTGTAGTGGGTTCGATCTTACGGTGCTTGATCCCAGTGACAGAAGGGGAACCGACACGTATGTATCATTGCTACTAAGGATAAAACGATGGGGTCTATCTCTACATAGATAGATCTTGTCTACATCATGTCATCGTTCTTATTGCTATACTCTGTTTCTCCATGAACTTAATACACTAGATGCATGCTGGATAGCGGTCGATGTGTGGAGTAATAGTAGTAGATGCAGGCAGGAGTCAGTCTACTAATCTTGGACATGATGCCTATATAATGATCATTGCCTGGATATCATCATGATTATTTGAAGTTCTACCAATTGCCCAACAGTAATTTGTTCACCCACCATTTGCTATTTTTCTCGAGAGCAGCCACTAGTGAAACCTACGGCCCCCGGGTCTCTTTCTCATATTATTTGCCTTTGCGATCTATTTTCCTTTGATTTTATTTTCAGATCTATTAAACCAAAAATAGCAGAATACCTTGCTTCATTTTATTCTTATTTATTTTATTTGGCGTTCGATTTATCAATCTACTACAATTTTATTCACGTCTGTTTGCCCATCTTGGGGCGCCGCTACCCGAAAGGGATTTACAACCCCTATTACACGTCGGGCTGCAAGAAGTTGTTATTCGTGTGCAGATGATGTTTACTTTGTGTTGCTTGGTTCTCCTACTGGTTCGATAACCTTGGTTTCATATCTGAGGGAAATACCTACCGTCGCTGTGCTGCATCATCCCTTCCTCTTTGGGGAAATACCGACGTAGCTTCAAGCTGCATCAAAAGGAATTTCTGGCGCCGTTGCCGGGGAGGATCTTCAACATATACCAGGTTCCTAATCACAAATCTCATCTCCTCACAATTTACATTATTTGCCATTAGCCTCTCGTTTTCCTCTCCCCCACTTCACAAAAAATTGCCGTTTTATTCACCCCTCTTTTTTGTTCGCCATTTTCTTTGTCGGATCTGTTTTTGAGTGCAATCTTGTTGTGTGATTTATCTAATACCAACAACAATGATTTTGTCGGCACTCCGATTGTTCCTCTTGCCACTAGTGTGGAGTCTTGTGATATTAATACTGCTTCGCTGAATCTTGTTATGAAAGATCAATTTTCCGGTACTCCTAATGAGGATGTCGCGTCCCATCTGAAATACCTTCATGGAATTATGCGATATGCAAAAGAAAAAAGATGTGGACAATGATATTGTGAAGATGAAATTATTTCCGTTTTCTTTGCGTGATTCTGCAAAAATTTGGTTCTCTTCTTTGCCTCGCAATAGTATCGATTCTTGGAATAAGTGCAAAGATGCTTTTATCACTAAGTATTTTCCGCCCGCAAAAATTATTTCCCATGGAACCTAGATCATGAATTTCAAGCAACTTGAACATGAGCATGATGCACAATCTTGGGAAAGGATGAAAATGATGCTAAGGAATTTCCCAACTCATGGGTTAAATCTTTGGATGATCATACAAAAAATTTATGCGAGATTGAATTTTGTTTCTTGTAATCTTTTAGATTCCACCGTAGGTGGTACTTTTATGGAAATTACTTCGGCTGAAGCCACCAAATTGCTTGATAATATTATGGCAAATTATTCGCAATGGCATACCGAAAGAGCTCCTACTAGTAAAAAAGTTAATTCGGTTGAAGAAATTTCTTCGTTGAGTGAAAAAGTTGATGCTCTTATGAAATTGGTTGCTAGTAAAAGTGCTCCTATTGATTTTAATGATATGCCTTTTTCTACTTCGATTGAAAAAAATAGTGATGCCATTGATGTGAATTTTATCTCTCGAAATAATTTCAACAACAATGCTTATAGAGGTAATTTTAATCCTAGGACTTTTCCTAGTAATTCCTCTAATAATTATTGTAGTTCCTATGGAAAATCTTCTTATAATAATAATAGGAACACCTCTGATCTTGAGTATAATATTAAAGAATTTATCAACATGCAAAAAGTTTTCAACACTTCCATAGAAGAAAAGCTGAATAAGATTGATGATTTGTCTAGAAGTGTTGATAGAATTTATCATGATGTGGAAAATCTCAAGATGAAAAATTTTCTGCCTAAGGTTGATGAATCAATTAAAGCTCTTTATGTTTATATGGATGAAAGTAATAAAAGAACCGCTATACTTAGAGCTAAAGGAATTTTTAGAAAAAAGCGTTTTGTAGTGATTGATACGTCTCCAACGTATCTATAATTTTTTATTGTTCCATGCTATATTATATTTTGTTTTGGACATTATTGGGCTTTATTATTCACTTTTATATTATTTTTGGGACTAACCTATTAACCGGAGGCCCAGCCCAGAATTGATGTTTTTTTGCCTATTTTAGAGTTTCGCAAAAAAAGAATATCAAACAGAGTCCAAACGGAATGAAACCTTCGGGAACGTGATTTTTGGAATGAACGTGATCCAGAGGACTTGGACCCTACGTCAAGACATCAACCAGGAGGGCACGAGGTAGGGGGTGCGCCTACCCCCCCCCCCCCAGGTGCGCCCTCCACCCTCGTGGGCCCCCTGTTGCTCCATCGACGTACTCCTTCCTCCTATATATACCTACGTACCCCCAAACTACCAGATACGGAGCCAAAAACCTAATTCCACCGCCGCAACCTTCTGTACCCGTGAGATCCCATCTTGGGGCCTATTCCGGAGCTCCGCCGGAGGGGGCATAGATCACGGAGGGCTTCTACATCAACACCATAGGCTCTCCGATGATGTGTGAGTAGTTTACCTTAGACCTTCGGGTCCATAGTTATTAGCTAGATGGCTTCTTCTCTCTTTTTGGATCTCAATACAATGTTCTCCCCCTCTATCGTGGAGATCTATTCGATGTAATCTTCTTTTGCGGTGTGTTTGTTGAGACCGATGAATTGTGGGTTTATGATCAAGTTTATCTATGAACAATATTTGAATCTTCTCTGAATTCTTTTATGTATGATTGGTTATCTTTGCAAGTCTCTTCGAATTATCAGCTTGGTTTGGCCTACTAGATTGATCTTTCTTGCAATGGGAGAAGTGCTTAGCTTTGGGTTCAATCTTGCGGTGTCCTTTCCCAGTGACAGTAGGGGCAGCAAGGCACGTATTGTATTGTTGCCATCGAGGATAACAAGATGGGGTTTTTTATCATATTGCATGAATTTATCCCTCTACATCATGTCATCTTGCTTAAAGCGTTACTCTGTTCTTATGAACTTAATACTCTAGATGCATGCTGGATAGCGGTCGATGTGTGGAGTAATAGTAGTAGATGCAGGCAGGAGTCGGTCTACTTGTCTCGGACGTGATGCCTATATACATGATCATACCTAGATATTCTCATAACTATGCTCAATTCTGTCAATTGCTCAACCGTAATTTGTTCACCCACCGTAAATACTTATGCTTTCGAGAGAAGCCACTAGTGAATGGCCCCCGGGTCTATTTTCCATCATATTAATCTTCCAACACTTAGCTATTTCCGTTGCCTTTTATTTTCTTTATTTTACTTTGCATCTTTATCATAAAAATACCAAAAATATTATCCTATCATATCTATCAGATCTCACTCTCGTAAGTGACCGTGAAGGGATTGACAACCCCTTATCGCGTTGGTTGCGAGGATTTATTTGTTTGTGTAGGTGCGAGGGACTCGTGCGTGGCCTCCTACTGGATTGATACCTTGGTTCTCAAAAACTGAGGGAAATACTTACGCTACTTTGCTGCATCACCCTTTCCTCTTCAAGGGAAAACCAACGCAGTGCTCAAGAGGTAGCAAGAAGGATTTCTGGCGCCGTTGCCGGGGAGTCTACGCAAAAGTCAACATACCAAGTACCCATCACAAACCCTTATCTCCCGCATTACATTATTTGCCATTTGCCTCTCGTTTTCCTCTCCCCCACTTCACCCTTGCCGTTTTATTCGCCCTCTTTTCCGTTCGTCTTTTCGTTTGCCTTGATGTCTTACTTGGCTCGTTTGCTCGTTTGGTTGAAATAGTTGAGTATTTATTCCTAAACAGAGAAGCTAATATCTATGGATCCTCATCCGCTTGCCAATCTTTTTAAGAGATCCAATTATGATGAACCAATTCCTAGTGATTTGGATGCACTAGATTATCTTTATAAGGTTTTGCTTGAAATCCGTGAATCTGAAAATTGTGATGAAGTGCTTTATGAAGTGATTCACGATAGATCTTTGAATAAAAAGCATGATTGCAATGATTTTATTATAAATTCTATTGATGTAAATTATGCTAATAATATGCAAAACCCTAAGCTTGGGGATGCTAGTTTTGCTATGTCCACTACCTGTTGCAATAATCATGATTGGGGAGATTCTTCTTATGATCTTGAAAATTTATTTAAGCCCCATGATGAATATAAGATTGATAATAGTGTTTGCAATAATATTGAAAGTGGGTTTGGAAGAGTGTCAACTTTAGATCCCACATATTTGGATAATACTCAATCTTATGAAATTTTTGATAAAAGTGGGCTTGGAGAAATCATGACTTTAGTTAATGATAATCCCACTATTTTGGAAGAGTGTCAACTTCGCATGCATGTGGATCGTGTTGAGAATATGTTATGTGATAGCTATATTGTTGAATTTTCTTATGATCCTACATGTAATTATTATGAGAGAGGAAAATATGGTTATAGAAATTTTCATGTTACTAAATTACCTCTCCTTATGTTGAGATTGCTATTGTTCCTTTCCGCTTCCTTGCATATGCTAGTTTTTGCTTGCTATGATAATTTGTTTTTCTATAAGATGCCTATGCATAGGAAGTATGTTAGACTTAGATGTGTTTGTCACATGTTTTATGATGCTCTCTTTGTGCTTCAATTCTTGTCTTTCATGTGAGCATCATTAAAATTATTAATGCCTAGCTAAAAGGCTTTAAAGAAAAGCGCTTGTTGGGAGACAACCCAATATTTTTCCTTGCTGTTATTCAATAAATCTTTGATCTAGCCTCTGGTTAGATGTCTTTTTATGTTTTAATTAGTGTTTGTGCCAAGTTTAACCTATAGGATCTTCTTGGATGATAGTTATTTGATCTTGCAGAAAATTCCAGAAACTTTCTGTTCACGAAAATAATTGTTAAAAATCACCAGAATGTGATAAAATACTGATTCCAATTGCTGCTGATCAATAAACAAATTGTCTAGGTCGTCCTATTTTGGCTGAATTTTTGGAGTTCCAGAAGTTTGCGTTAGTTACAGATTACTACAGACTGTTCTGTTTTTGACAGATTCTGTTTTTCGTGTGTTGTTTGCTTATTTTGATGAATCTATGGCTAGTAAAATAGTTTATAAATCATAGAGAAGTTGGAATACAGTAGATTTAATACCAATATAAATGAAGAATGAGTTCATTACAGTACCTTGAAGTGGTCTTTTGTTTTCTTTCGCTAACGGAGCTCACGAGATTTTCTGTTGAGTTTTGTGTTGTGAAGTTTTCAAGTTTTGGGTGAAAGATTTGATGGATTATGGAACAAGGAGTGGCAAGAGCCTAAGCTTGGGGATGACCATGGCACCCCAAGATAATCTAAGGACACCTAAAATCCAAAGCTTGGGGATGCCCCGGAAGGCATCCCCTCTTTCGTCCACTTCCATCGATAACTTTACTTAGAGCTATATTTGTATTCACCACATGATATGTGTTTTGCTTGGAGCGTCTTGTATTATTTGAGTCTTTATTTGTTAGTTTACCACAATCATCCTTGCTGTACACACCTTTTGAGAGAGTCACACTTGATTCGGAATTTATTAGAATACTCTATGTGCTTCACTTATATTTTTTGAGCTATATAGTTTTGCTCTAGTGCTTCACTTATATCTTTTAGAGCACGGTGGTGGATTTGTTTTATAGAAACTATTGATCTCTCATGCTTCACTTATATTATTTTGAGAGTCTTAAAATAGCATGGCAATTTGCTTTAATTAATATCATGAGAATTTGATGCTTGATAATTGTTTTGAGATATAAAGGTAGTAATATCATAGTTGTGCTAGTTGAGTAATTGTGGAATTGAAAAATACATGTGTTGGAGTTTGTGATTCCCGTAGCATGCACGTATGGTGAACCGTTATGTAACGAAGTCGGAGCATGAAGTATTTGTTGATTGTCTTCCTTTGTGTGGCGGTCGGGATCGCGCGATGGTTAACTCCTACCAACCCTTCCCCTAGGAGCATGCGTAGTAGTACTTTGCTTCGAGGGCTAATAAATTTTTGCAATAAGTATATGAGTTCTTTATGACTAATGTGAGTCCATGGATTATACGCACACTTACCTTTCCGCAATTTTCTAGCCTCTTCGGTACCGCGCATTGCCCTTTCTCACCTTGAGAGTTGGTGCAAACTTCGCCGGTGCATCCAAACCCCGTGATATGATATGCTCTATCACACATAAACCTCCTTATATCTTCCTCAAAACAGCCACCATACCTACCTATCATGGCATTTCCATAGCCATTCCGAGATATATTGCCATGCAACTTTCCACCGTTTCATTTATCATGACACGCTCCATTATTGTCATATTGCTTTGCATGATCATGTAGTTGACATTGTATTTGTGGCAAAGCCACCGTTCATAATTCTTTCATACATGTCGCTCTTGATTCATTGCATATCCCGGTACACCGCCGGAGGCATTCATATAGAGTCATATTTTGTTCTAAGTATTGAGTTGTAATTCATGAGTTGTAAGTAAATAAAAGTGTGATGATCATCATTATTAGAGCATTGTCCCAAGTGAGGAAAGGATGATGGAGACTATGATTCCCCCACAAGTCGGGATGAGACTCCGGACTAAATAAAAAAAAGAGGCCATAAAAAAGAGAAAAGGCCCAAAAAAAATGAGAGAAAAAGAGAGAAGGGACAATGTTACTATCCTTTTACCACACTTGTGCTTCAAAGTAGCACCGTGATCTTCATAATAGAGAGTCTCTCATTTTGTCACTTTCATATACTAGTGGGAAATTTCATTATAGAACTTGGCTTGTATATTCCAATGATGGGCTTCCTCAAATGCCCGAGGTCTTCGTGAGCAAGCAAGTTGGATGCACACCCACTTAGTTTCTTTTGAGCTTTCATACACTTATAGCTCTAGTGCATCCGTTGCATGGCAATCCCTACTCCTCGCATTAACATCAATTGATGGGCATCTCCATAGCCCGTTGATTAGCCTCGTTGATGTGAGACTTTATCCTTTTTTGTCTTCCCACATAACCCCTACCATTATACCTTATTCCACCATAGTGCTATATCCATGGCTTGCGCTCATGTATTGCGTAAGAGTTGAAAAGGCTGAAGCGCGTTAAAAGTATGAACCAAATGCTTGGCCAAAACCGGGGTCGTACATGATATGAATATTTTGTGTGGGAAGATGGAGCATAGCCAGACTATATGATTTTGTAGGGATAACTTGCTTTGGCTATGTTATTTTGATAAGACATAATTTCTTAGTTAGTATGCTTGAAGTATTATTGTTTTTATGTCAACATTAAACTTTTATCTTGAATCATATCAAATCTGAACATTCATGCCACAATAAGAAGAATTATATTGAAATTATGCCAGGTAGCATTCCACATCAAAAATTCTGTTTTTATCATTTACCTACTCGAGGACGAGCAGGAATTAAGCTTGGGGATGCTTGATACGTCTCCAACGTATCTATAATTTTTGATTGTTCCATGCTATATTATATTCTATTTTGCACATTATTGGGATTTATTATTCACTTTCATATTATTTTTGGAACTAACCTATTAACCGGAGGCCCAGCCCAGAATTGCTATTTTTTGCCTATTTCAGAGTTTCGCAGAAAAAGAATATCAAACGGAGTCCAAATGGAATGAAACCTTCGGAGACGTGATTTTTGGAACGAACGTGATCCAGAGGACTTGGACCCTACGTCAAGACATCAACCAGGAGGGCACGAGGTAGGGGGCGCGCCTACCCCCCCCCCCCAGGCGCGCCCTCCACCCTCGTGGGCCCCCTATTGCTCCACCGACGTACTCCTTCCTCCTAAATATACCTACGTACCCCCAAACTACCAGATACGGAGGCAAAAACCTAATTCCACCGCTGCAACCTTCTGTACCCGTGAGATCCCATCTTGGGGCCTGTTTCGGAGCTCCACCGGAGGGGGCATCGATCATGGAGGGCTTCTACATCAACACCATAGGCTCTCCGATGATGTGTGAGTAGTTTACCTCAGACCTTCGGGTCCATAGTTATTAGCTAGATGGCTTCTTCTCTCTTTTTGGATCTCAATACAATGTTCTCCCCCTCTCTCGTGGAGATTTATTTGATGTAATCTTCTTTTGCGGTGTGTTTGTTGAGACCGATGAATTGTGGGTTTATGATCATGTTTATCTATGAACAATATTTGAATCTTCTCTGAATTCTTTTATGTATGATTGGTTATCTTTGCAAGTCTCTTCGAATTATCAGTTTGGTTTGACCTACTAGATTGATCTTTCTTGCAATAGGAGAAGTGCTTAGCTTTAGGTTCAATCTTGCGGTGTCCTTTCCCAGTGACAGTAGGGGCAGCAAGGCACGTATTGTATTCTTGCCATCGAGGATAACAAGATGGGGTTTTTACCATATTGCATGAATTTATCCCTCTACATCATGTCATCTTGCTTAAAGCGTTACTCTGTTCTTATGAACTTAGTACTCTAGATGCATGCTGGATAGCGGTCGATTTGTGGAGTAATAGTAGTAGATGCAGGCAGGAGTCGGTCTACTTGTCTTGGATGTGATGCCTATATACATGATCATACCTAGATATTCTCATAACTATGCTCAATTCTGTCAATTGCTCAATTGTAATTTGTTCACCGACCGTAAATACTTATGCTTTTGAGAGAATCCACTAGTGAAACCTATGGCCCCCAGGTCTATTTTCCATCATATTAATCTTCCAACACTTCGCTATATCCGTTGCCTTTTATTTTGCTTTTATTTTA
The DNA here is from genome assembly GCF_018294505.1 of Triticum aestivum. Classification (NCBI taxonomy): domain Eukaryota; kingdom Viridiplantae; phylum Streptophyta; class Magnoliopsida; order Poales; family Poaceae; genus Triticum; species Triticum aestivum. The sequence goes on from NC_057811.1 coordinate 258,576,409, forward strand.
CTTTGCATCTTTATCATAAAAATACCAAAAATATTGTCCTATCAAATCTATCAGATCTCACTCTCGTAAGTGACCGTGAAGGGTTTGACAACCCCTTATCGCGGTTGTTGCGAGGATTTATTTGTTTCTGTAGGTGCGAGGGACTCGTGAGTGGCCTCCTACTGGATTGATACCTTGGTTCTCAAAACTGAGGGAAATACTTACGCTACTTTGCTGCATCACCCTTTCCTCTTCAAGGGAAAACCAACGCAGTGCTCAAGAGGTAGCAATTATTACTTTCGTAATAGTGATAAAGATCTTAAAATGATTGGTGTTTCTTCTATTGATTCCTTGTTTAGTAAAGTTAACATCGATTAAAAGGGGACTAGAGAAGAGTCAACTTTAGCTAGAAGGCGTCCCAATATTTCGGAGGGTGAATATCTTGTTGAGAAAATTGATGAAAGTGGATTTGAAGAGGTCAAAACTTTAACTAGTGATGTGCCCACTGTTTTGGATTACAAAGACTTTAATTATGATAGTTTCTCTTTGATTGATTGTATTTCTTTATTGAAATCCATGATAATTTCACCCCATGCTTATGAACAAAATAAAGCTTTTACTAAACATATTGTTGATGCTATGATGAAAGCTTTTGAAGAAAAATTGGAATTCGAAGTTTCAATTCCTAGAAAATTGCATGATGAATGGGAACCTACTATAAAAGTTAAGATTAAAAATTATGAGTGTTTTGCTTTGTGCGACTTGGGAGCTAGTGTTTCTACTATTCTGAAATCTTTATGTGATGGGCTTCGTCTTACCGATCTTAAAGAATGTTCTTTAAATTTGCACTTGGTGGATTCTACTATTAAAAAGCCTATGGGAAGAATTAATGATGTTCTTATTCTTGCAAATAGGAATTATGTGCCCATATATTTTATTGTTCTTGATATTGATTGCAATCTGTCTTGTCCAATTATTCTTGGTAGACCGTTTTTACGCACTATCGGTGCCGTGATTGATATGAAAGAAGGAAATATTAAGTTCCAATTTCCTTTGAGGAAGGGTATGGAACACTTCCCTAGAACAAGAATTAGGCCACCATATGAATCAATCATGAGGGCATCTTATGGATCTCGAAACAAAGATGACAAAACATAGATCCTTGCTTTATGCCTAGCTAAAGGCGTAAAACTATAGCGCTTGTTGGGAGGCAACCCAATGAATAAATTTTATTTTTTCCTTTTGCTTTCTGTTCTTGAGTGTTTGCAAAATTATGCTACTGTTATGATTGTGTTTTTTGATTTTTAATTAGTGTTTGTGCCAAGTAAAGCCTTTAGGATCTTCTTGGGTGATAGTTGTTTGATCTTGCTGAAAAACAGAAACTTTTGCTCCCACGAAAACAATTCTCATTTTTTACCAGAGTGTGCTAAAATACCAGTTCTTTTTGAAGTAGATTAATATACAAATTTCTCAGGTCGTCCTAATGTTTCAGAATTTTTGGAGTTCCAGAAGTTTTCAAAATAGTCAGATTGCTACAGATTATTCTGTTTTCTTTGCGTTGTGTGCTTGTTTTGATGGCTTTATGGTTTTCTTTGATGAGTTTTTCCCATAGAAAAGTTGGAATACAGTAGATATAATGCAAAACCAAAATATGAATTGATTTGGTACAGTACTTATAGTAGTGATTTGCTTTCTTCTACTAACGGATCTCATGAAGGTTTTGTTGAGTTTTGTGTGATTGAAGTTTTCAAGTTTTGGGTTATCTTATGATGGATGAAGGAATAAGGAGTAAGAAGAGCCTAAGCTTGGGGATGCCCCAACATCCCAAGCTATTATCTAAAAGAGAGCAAGCAACTAAGCTTGGGGATGCCCCGAGTGGCATCCCCTATTTCTTCTAACAACCATCGGTATTTTACTTGAAGCTATATTTTTATTCGTCACATACTATGTGTTTTGCTCGGAGCATCTTGTATGATATGACTCTTTGCTTGTTTTATTTTTTGTTTTAAGTCTTGATTCCTTGCTGTACACACCTATTTGAGAGAGCCAAAATTATGTCATGACTTCTTAGAATTGCTCTCTATGCTTCACTTAAATTTTTATGAGCTATGGACTTGCTCTAGTGCTTCACTTATATCTTTTTGAGCACGGTGTGCTTTAGTATTTTTGAAGAAATGCTCTCTTGCTTCACTTACACTACAGGAATCAGCTATTTTGCCGTCTGCCACGGCGGACGGCAAAGGCCTTTGCCGTCAGCCGCGGATGGCAAAAGGCTCCGGCAAAGTAGGCTATGGTAAACAGCTACTTTGCCGTCTGCTTCCTGGCGGCTGACGGCAAAGGCCCTTTGCCGTCTGCCGCGGACGACAAAGAGAGCGGACGGCAATAATTGTGCTCTCAGTCCGTTAAGTGGCTAACGGCAGGCCTTTGCCATCTGCCGCGGACGGCAAACTTTCTACTGTCTTTGCCGTCCGCCGTATGATGTCATCTACACGTCACTACATGGCAGGCCTTTGCCGTTCGCCGCTGACGGCAAACTCGTTTACTCTTTGCTGTCTGCCACTGTAGGCAAACTGACCAAATGGGTCAGCTCCCAGGAAGCACAGCTGGATGCCACGTGTCTTCTTTGCCGTCCGCGGCAGACGGCAAAGAGCCCGTTGCCGTCGGTGGCAGACGCCAAAGAGCCTGCATATTGGCTCTTTTTTCTGTTTTTTATTAAATCCAACAATTTTCACAGCAAATATATATGACATATATAGATATATTTCACGGGCATTCATATCACAAAATTCCATCCATAAACAAAGTTCCTTCATCCATAAACAAAGTTCCATCCATAAACAAAGTTCCTTCATACATAAACAAAGTTCCATTCATATCACAAAGAGCCTTCATACATAAACAAAGTTCCATCCATACATAAACAGGAAGACTAGAACAAGAAGAGTAGCTTCCATGAAGTGAATGAAATCTGCAAAATGGCAAAATAAGAAAGTTAGAAATAGGTGACTAGAACAAGAAGAGTAGAACAAGAAGAAGACTAGAACAAGAAGAGTAGAACAAGAAGAAGACTAGAACAAGAAGAGTATGTCATTTATGAGCTAACTTACGTGAAATGGATCATATATGAGCTAACTAAGTTGAAATGGGTCGTTTATGAGCTAGCTAAGGTGAAATGGATCATTTATGAGCTAACTTAGTTGAAATGGGTCGTTTATGAGCTAACTAAGGTCAAATGGATCGTTTTTGAGGTAACTAAGGTGAAATGGATCGTTTTTTAGCTAACTTAGGTGAAATGGATCATTTATGAGCTAACTTAGTTGAAATGGATCGTTTTTGAGCTAACTTAGGTGAAATGGATCATTTATGAGCTAATTTAGTTGAAATGGATCTTTTTGAGCTAACTTAGGTGAAATGGATCATTTAAGAGCTAATTTAGGTGAAATGGATCGTTTTTTAGCTAACTTGGTGAAATGGATCGTTTATGAGCTAAATTAGTTGAAATGGATCGTTTATGAGATAACCTAGGTAAGATGGGTCATTTTGGAGTTAACCTAGGTGAAATGGGTCATTTTAAAGCTAACGTAGGTAAAATGGATCATTTAGGAGCTAATCTAGGTAAAATGGGTCATTTTTGAGCTAACTTGGATGAACTGGATCATTTATAAGCTAACCTAGGTAAAATGGGTCATTTTAGAGCTAACTTAGGTAAAATGGATCGTCTATGAGCTAACTAAGCTAATTATGCAATTTTTGACATAAGTAAGCTAAGTACAGATCGTTTTAGAGCTAACTTAGGTAAAATGGATGGTTTTGGAGGTCAGTAAGCTTATTAAGTCATTTTGGAGGAGAAGAAGCTAAGTCTAGGTCATTATGGTAAGCATTGGAGGAAATAAAGCTAAGTCTAGGTCTTTATGCATGTGTTAAGCAAAACACTAGATAAACTTACCAAGATCCAGGAGGTGTAGGAGCGGGCTGGCTCGTGTCGGTAGCTGGAGAAGGATCGTGCGATGCTTGTCTGGAGTTACGCTGCACCAAAGATCATTTCCAATGTCTTGTTAGCATGATGACACTCAAATGTTAAGACTAGCAAGTAATGTCCATTCAAATAAAACTCACCGTGGTCCCAGGAGCAATCACTGGCATCGGCGGAGCGGTCTGACCTGTCTTCTCGCACACAGACTGCACATTTGGTTTTGACGACTCAGTCATACTAGTTAGTAATGAGACAAACACTACATGAATGTTTTGGCTAATCTGCAGAAGAAACTTACCACAAGGAGCTCGTACATGGCCCTTGCCTGCATGTCATTCCGTGCCCTCTCCTCCTCCATCATCTTTGTCGTCCTCTCCTCCAACTCCCGCTGCCTCTCCGCCGCCTCCGCCAGAAGTTTCTCCGTTCTATCTCTCTCACTCTGTATAGCAGCCTGCAACACCACTCACATGACCATTTGTAATCATTGATGGAAGCGCACACAATGTAATGGAGAAAGATAACTGAGTACGTATCACTAACCTTGATGGCGAGTTGCACTGGCCGTTCACGAGGCCTTATCTCAGGAGCGGAGCTCGACTGGCGCGCCTTGATCTCCGGGAGAGTGCTAGGACAACGGATAAGTCCATCTCCAATGGCTATGGAGCCATGGGACCTCCCGCCACCAGATATCATCACCAGCTCTGGATCAATGGGACCCTGGCTCGGGTTAAAGTCCTCCCCTTTCCTCGCCTTCCCCTCATCTCTATATCTCACGAGCTTGTTGTGGGAGGAGATGTTGGTGAAGTTGTTTGCATCATCGAGGTCAGACTGAGAGAAAGCCTTGACTTTCTTGAAAGAGGCAGTGTGGGCCATGGCATACAGGTCGTACACCTCTGGCACCTTATCCACCTTATTGTGGCGTGCCTGAAAGAGAGAAACAATGTAAATTAGTAATTAAAGGGCTCAAGCTAGCATGATGAATGAATTGCATGAATCATGAAGCAAACCACATACCCAGTTGCGCCCGAACTGATATAAGTTGGAGCTGCCTTGATGGTGTGGCACACCTTCCATTTGGGCACGTTTGTCCTTGGCCTCGTTGTGGAGGGCTAGCCATTCTTTTGAGCACCACTCATCGACCAACACCTCCCAACAATCCATCCGATCCGCACACCATCTCGGAGGCGCCTAAGTTAGCAAATAGAAACTTGAGCGCTACGGCTAAGAATTACTAAATGAAGGAACTTAAGTAGAAGGCCTTAAGAATTACCTTCATGTACTGCTCCTTACTCAGGAACTTATCGCGGCACGCCGGCTTGGTCTTCTTGATACCACGCAAGGCGTAGTAGTCTCGAACAGCCTGCACCCGAGCCTCGTGCCGTAAGTTCTGGAGTAGGCGCTTGCAGACGTTCTCGATAACATGTGCCGCGTCCTCCTCGTATCCCTCCTCACACCTGTAGAATGTCTGCAATCAAATGAGACAATATTGATTAGTACAATTAATAACTAGCTAGTTGAAGATTTTTAAATGTGTAAAGGAGAAATTACCCAGAACTTTCTGATCACCATGTCTGCCCTCGTGTCGCACACGACACCGTCGATAATCTCATCCGGCGGGGCCGGGGCAGCCACGTAGTGCTCCCAGCTCAATCCAAGCTCTGGAAGCCGACCCTCACCAGGCAACGTGACAAACCCCGGGAAGTTTTGCCGGCAAAGAACTCCAAGGACGGAGTTGGGCCGGCGGACACTATGATGGTGGTCCCAACCCCTGCAGCATGACAAGGCCAACGCATTAGTTATTTGAAGAAACGTGAATGCAGAAGGTACAAAAATATTAAATGCACTTACGTACCTCTCCCCATCAGGGAAAATCAACCACCTCTGCTCGCGGGTCGCCGGCACGGACGGGAGCCGTGTAGCACCACGCTGGTAGACGGTGCCCCCCTCCTCCTCAAGATCAGTCGGCTCCCCGCCATCATCAGCATGGCCACTCGGCTCCTCGGGCTGATCCGGCCAGGTACCCCATCCGGACGTGTGCTCCTCCGGGGTCTCGTGGGCCGAACTCTCGTGGGCCGAAGGCCAGTCGACCCGAGGCTCGTGGGCCCAAGACCCGTGGACCGGAGGCTCGTGGACCGGAGTCCGTGTAGCCTCCTCCTCGGACGAGTCCACCCTAGCAGTCACGTGCTCGGGTGAAACAGCTGGGGGTGGCGGCGAGGAAGGCGCCGTAGCAGTCACCCTACCTCCTCTCCCGCGACCACGTGCCCCACCTCCTCTCTTCCTACCTCGTCCCCTGCTGGGCACCGCGGTCGACGAAGAAGGGCCCGGCGGTGTGGCCATACTGTCCAGCAACGCTCGGCGGAGAGGTGCGTCTGGAATGGAAGACCTCAGACCACGCGCCGACGAAGAAGGGGCCTTGGCGCGCTCCCGACCAGCGCCCACCATCTTTCAACACCTGCCATGACAAACAGTAAACGAAATTAGTACAACATAAAAAAAGACCGACATGAATAATAATATGTGTATCACTTAAGTGTATCATCATCAAGTACAACATAAAAAAATTTAATACCTGACACTACTAATAATCTCGATCAGTATCATCAATAAATGCATAATCATCATCATCACTATAATCAATGACGGGCTCATAGGGTTCAGTGGCATCAACATGTGGAAGGCCACCTTGACGTAATCGGTCAAGCAATGACAGGTCATCCGCAGCAGTAACCTCTTCTTGTTCCGGCTCTTCTTGTTCCTCCTCTGGGGTGATGTCGGATTCACTGTCGCTGTCTACTTCAATGTTTTGGGGTGAAGTATAGCGGTTCTTGAAACGCTTTTTGGAAAGACGTGTCTCTTGGAAGAATTCTCCTTCATATGTGTCTGGGTTAATGTGAGGTTCATAATCCTCTTCCTTTGGGGGAGATAGTCTAGCACGTGGCGGCACTTCATAAACGACATCCCAACCTTTCAGATTTGGATTAGTTTGGCAGGCCCACGGTAGATAGAATACTTGGGTCGCCTGTTGAGCCGTAATATAGACATCAGGAACATCTAAATGGGTGCTTTGGTTGATTTCAACTAGCCCTATATGTTCATGAGTCCTTCTAGTCTCCTTCGGCTGAAACCAATAACATTTGAAGACTACGACATTCGGTGGGTTTTCACCATAGAATAGAAGTTCATAAATTGCTTCAACTCTCCCATAATACTCGGTACCTCCTTCGCCGATAGCAGATACACAACAATTTGTAGACTTTCGGTCGGCCATAGATAGCTCTTTGCCATAGGTACGAAAGCGATACCCGTTGATGTCGTATTTGTCAAATGAACGGACCTTATAGTCAAAACCATTAGCGACTTGTCTCAATTCGGCGTCCATAGACTCTGAATTAGCCTACAAGTTTAATATGAAAGGATTGTTGCATTACGCACAAATTAGCGAATGAAACCGGGATAGCCGCCTACAAATTAGCCTACAAGTCTAATAGAAATTACCGTTTGTTTGAACCAAGAGATGAAACCGGGATAGCCGCCTCCTTGCTTTGCGAGAAGCTCATACTCTTCGACAGAATCCTTTTGGATCACCGCTCCATACGAGAATAAGGCGACGTATCGACTGTATGAAATATCCAGGAATAAGAGCAGTTCAAAGGAAATAGAAGTTGCGAAACTATGTACCGAGAACTTACTCGATGTACGGCCGCACTTCTATCAGGTTGTTGAAGATATACAACGAAATGGTCCGCCATTGTTCGTTATCCAAAGATACTGGATTTGAAACACTGGCTGGTGCGAGATTCCCTTTGAATAGGCTGAGGTTGGATCCACCCTTTTTAGGGTCGTCAGCATTGTACCGAGGCTTCGGATTATGCAAATGACGATTTTTGGCTTCGTAGTGTGCTGTCACGAAGTTTGCCGCCTCCTCAGTGATGAATGCCTCAGCCATCGATGCTTCAATTCTACGTTTATTTTTACATTTTTGTCGAAGCGTCTTCTGCATCCTCTCAGTTGGGTAGCACCAACGATTTTGCACGGGCCCCCCCAATCTTGCCTCGGTCGGGAGATGCAAAATCAAATGTTGCATTGGATTAAAGAAGCCCGGTGGAAAGATCTTCTCTAACTTGCAGATCAACTCCGGCGCCAACTCTTCCATTTCTTCTAGCACGCCAGGCGATAGTTCTTTCGCACAAAGAACACGGAAGAAATAGCTGAGTTCTGCCAGTACTAGCCATTCATCCTCAGGGATGAAGCCACGCAACATCACCGGCATTACCCGCTCAATCCATATGTGCCAATCATGACTCTTGAGACCAAATATCTTCAATTTATCAAGACTGGCTCCCCTCTGTAGATTCGCTGCATACCCATCGGGGAACATCAACTGCATTTTCACCCACAAGATAATTTCCCTCATAGCTGGCCTTCCAAGATTGAACCATGCCTTTGGCTTCGTCCAGTTCTGCTTTCCTTTCGGTTCTTTCATGTTTTGTAACGGCCTATCACATAGCGCCTCCAGATCGACTCTAGCCTTAGTATTATCCTTTGACTTCCCATCTATGCCGAACAATGTACCAAAAAGTGCCTCGGCGATATTCTTCTCAGTGTGCATCACGTCGATGTTGTGTGGGCAAAGGAGGTCTTTGAAGTAAGGCAGATCCCATAAGCATGTTTTGTGAGTCCAGGCGTGCTTAGAATTATACCCCTTGAAGTACCCTGGACGCTCTGGATCTGGCTCGAGAGCGTTTAACTGATCCAGGGTCTGTTGGCCTGTCAATGCAGGTGGTGCAGAGTTTTTGACAACTCTACCTCTGATGAAGTTCTTCTTGTCTTTCCTGAACTTATGGCGAGGATTCAGGAACTGTCTATGCATGTCGAAGCAAGAAAACTTGCGACCGGCCTGAAGCCAACGAAACTCAAGAGCTCCCTTGCATGTGGGGCACGGGAACCTTCCATGCACACACCAGCCAACGAATAGCGCATACGCCGGCAAGTCATGCGTCGAGTACATGTACCAGACACGCATTATGAAGTTCCGTTTGCTATAGGCGTCGTATGTCTTGAACCCATTATCCCAGGCTTCTTGCAATTCGTCCTTAAGCGGTTGCATGTACACATTCATATTTTTCCCCGGATAGTTGGGCCCTGGAATTATCAACGTCAGGAAAATGTTCTTTCTTTGCATAATCTGTCCGGGGGGGAGATTGAGTGGAAAGACAAATACGGGCCAACAACTGTATTGGGCTGCCGTCATACCAAACACACTGAACCCATCCGTGCTGATGCCGACTCGAGGATGCCTCGGATCTGCCGCTTTGTCACCATGTAATTCATCAAACTTTTTCCACGCAACACCATCCGATGTGTGTACAATCATCAGATTCCCATCTGCATCTAGTTCGGTTCTTTTGCCCGTTTTGTGCCATGTCATCTGTCTGGCCGTCTCTTCGACCATGAAAAGACGTTGAAGTCTTGGTACGATTGGCATATACCGAAGAACACTAACGGGGATTTTGTTCTGTGTCTTCTCACCCATACCGTTGTCTACCACAACATACCTGGAAGACTTGCAAATGGGACAATAGTTCAATCCGCATAGTCAAGCCTAAACAAGACACATCCTTTCTCACAGGCATGTATCTTATCATAGGGCATCTTAAGTGCACGGAGGATTTTGTCCGACTGGTACAGGTTTGCAGGCATTACATGGCCTTTGGGTAGAAAGCGTCCAAATACTGTCATCATTGCATCGTAGCATTCTTTGCCCAAGTTGAACTGAGCCTTCAGAGCCATTACTTGTGAGATGGCATCCAACTGACAAAGCTCAGTGTGCTCATGGAGAGGACGTTTTGAAGACTCCAACATTTCATTGAAGGCCTTTGCAGATTCCTGTTGGGAATCGTAGCATAATTTTAAAATTTTCCTACGCTCACCAAGATCCATCTATGGAGTATACTAGCAACGAGGGGAAAGGAGTGCATCTACATACCCTTGTAGATCGCGAGCGGAAGCGTTCCAATGAACGTGGATGACGGAGTCGTACTCGCCGTGATTCAAATCACCGATGACCGACTGTCGAACGGACGGCACCTCCGCGTTCAACACACGTACGGTGCAGCGACGTCTCCTCCTTCTTGATCCAGCAAGGCGAAGGAGAGGTTGATGGAGATCCAGCAGCACGACGGCGTGGTGGTGGATGTAGCGGGTCTCGGCAGGGCTTCGCCGAGCTTCTGCGAGAGGGAGAGGTGTAGCAGGGGAGGAGGGAGGCGCCCAAGGCTGTTATACTACTGCCCTCCCTCCCCCCCCTTTATATAGGCCCCCTGGGAGGGGGGCGCCGGCCAGGATCCCATCTGGATGGGGGGCGGCGGCCAGGGGGAAGACTTGCCCCCCAAGGCAAGTGGGGCGCCCCCCCCACCTTAGGGTTTCCAACCCTAGGCGCAGGGGGAAGGCCCATGAGGGGCGCCCCAGCCCACTAAGGGCTGGTTGCCCTCCCACTTCAGCCCATGGGGCCCTCCGGGATAGGTGGCCCCACCCGGTGGACCCCCGGGACCCTTCCGGTGGTCCCGGTACAATACCGGTGACCCCCGAAACTTTCCCGGTGGCCGAAACTTGACTTCCTATATATAATTCTTCACCTCCGGACCATTCCGGAACTCCTCGTGACGTCCGGGATCTCATCCGGGACTCCGAACAACTTTCGGGTTTCCGCATACTCATATCTCTACAACCCTAGTGTCACCGAACCTTAAGTGTGTAGACCCTACGGGTTCGGGAGACATGCAGACATGACCGAGACGCCTCTCCGGTCAATAACCAACAGCGGGATCTGGATACCCATGTTGGCTCCCACATGTTCCACGATGATCTCATCGGATGAACGACGATGTCGAGGATTCAATCAATCCCGTATACAATTCCCTTTGTCAATCGTTATGTTACTTGCCCGAGATTCGATCGTCGGTATCCCTATACCTTGTTCAATCTCGTTACCGGCAAGTCTCTTTACTCGTACCGAAATGCATGATCCCGTGACTAACGCCTTAGTCACATTGAGCTCATTATGATGATGCATTACCGAGTGGGCCCAGAGATACCTCTCCGTCACACGGAGTGACAAATCCCAGTCTCGATCCGTGCCAACCCAACAGACACTTTCGGAGATACCCGTAGTGCACCTTTATAGTCACCCAGTTACGTTGTGACGTTTGGCACACCCAAAGCACTCCTACGGTATCCGGGAGTTGCACGATCTCATGGTCTAAGGAAAAGATACTTGACATTGGAAAAGCTCTAGCAAACGAAACTACACGATCTTTTATGCTATGCTTAGGATTGGGTCTTGTCCATCACATCATTCTCCCAATGATGTGATCCCGTTATCAACGACATCCAATGTCCATAGTCAGGAAACCATGACTATCTGTTGATCAACGAGCTAGTCAACTAGAGGCTTACTAGGGACACCTTGTGGTCTATGTATTCACACATGTATTACGATTTCCGGATAACACAATTATAGCATGAACAACAGACAATTATCATGAACAAAGAAATATAATAATAACCATTTATTATTGCCTCTAGGGCATATTTCCAACAGTCTCCCACTTGCACTAGAGTCAATAATCTAGTTACATTGTGATGAATCGAACACCCATTGCGTCCTGGTGTTGATCATGTTTTGCCCTAGGGACAGGTTTAGTCAACGGATCTGCTACATTCAGGTCCGTATGTACTTTACAAATATCTATGTCTCCATTTTGAACACTTTCACGAATGGAGTTGAAGCGACGCTTGATATGCCTGGTCTTCCTGTGAAACCTGGGCTCCTTGGCAAGGGCAATTGCTCCAGTGTTGTCACAGAAGAGAGTCATCGGGCCCGACGCATTGGGAATCACCCCTAGGTCGGTAATGAACTCCTTCATCCAGACTGCTTCCTGTGCTGCCTCCGAGGCTGCCATGTACTCCGCTTCACATGTAGATCCCGCCACGATGCTTTGCTTGCAACTACACCAGCTTACTGCTCCTCCATTCAAAATATACACGTATCCGGTTTGTGACTTCGAGTCATCCAGATCTGTGTCGAAGCTAGCGTCGACGTAACCCTTTACGACGAGCTCTTCGTCACCTCCATAAACAAGAAACATATCCTTAGTCCTCTTCAGGTACTTCAAGATATTCTTGACCGTTGTCCAGTGTACCATGCCGGGATTACTTTGGTACCTTCCTACCAAACTTACGGCAAGGTTTACATCAGGTCTGGTACACAGCATGGCATACATAATAGACCCTATGGCCGAGGCATAGGGGATGACACTCATCTTTTCTATATCTTCTGCCGTGGTCGGGCATTGAGCCGTGCTCAATTGCACACCTTGCAATACAGGCAAGAACCCCTTCTTGGACTGATCCATATTGAACTTCTTCAATATCTTGTCAAGGTATGTACTCTGTGAAAGACCAATGAGGCGTCTTGATCTATCTCTATAGATCTTGATGCCTAATATATAAGCAGCTTCTCCAAGGTCCTTCATTGAAAAACACTTATTCAAATAGGCCTTTATACTTTCCAAGAATTCTATATCATTTCCCATCAATAATATGTCATCCACATATAATAAGAGAAATGCTACAGAGCTCCCACTCACTTTCTTGTAAACACAGGCTTCTCCATAAGTCTGTGTAAATCCAAACGCTTTGATCATCTCATCAAAGCGAATGTTCCAACTCCGAGATGCTTGCACCAGCCCATAGATCGAGCGCTAGGGCTTGCATACTTTGTTAGCATTCTTAGGATCGACAAAACCTTCCGGCTGCATCATATACAACTCTTCCTTAAGGAAGCCATTAAGGAATGTCGTTTTGACGTCCATCTGCCATATCTCATAATCATAGTATGCGGCAATTGCTAACATGATTCGGACGGACTTCAGCTTCGCTACGGGTGAGAAAGTCTCATCATAGTCAACCCCTTGAACTTGTCGATAACCCTTAGCGACAAGTCGAGCTTTGTCGATGGTCACATTACCATCTGCGTCCGTCTTCTTCTTAAAGATCCAGTTGTTTTCTATGGCTCGCCGATCATCGGGCAAGTCAGTCAAAGTCCATACTTTGTTTTCATACATGGATCCTATCTCGGATTTCATGGCTTCTAGCCATTTGTCAGAATCCGGGCCCGCCATCGCTTCTTCATAGTTCGAAGGTTCACCGTTGTCTAACAACATGATTTCCAGGACAGGGTTGCCGTACCACTCTGGTGCGGAACGTGTCCTTGTGGACCTACGAAGTTCAGTAGTAACTTGATCCGAAGCTTCATGATCATCATCATTAACTTCCTCCCCAGTCGGTGTAGGCACCACAGGAACATCTTCCCACGCTGTGCTACTTTTCGGTTCGGAAGGGGTGACTATCACCTCATCAAGTTCCACTTTCCTCCCACTCAATTCTTTCGAGAGAAACTCCTTCTCCAGAAAGGACCCGTTCTTGGCAACGAAGATCTTGCCTTCGGATCTGAGGTAGAAGGTATACCCAATGGTTTCCTTAGGGTATCCTATGAAGACGCATTTCTCCGACTTGGGTTCGAGCTTTTCAGGTTGAAGTTTCTTGACATAAGCATCGCATCCCCAAACTTTTAGAAACGACAGCTTAGGTTTCTTCCCCAGCCATAATTCATACGGTATCGTCTCAACGGATTTCGACGGAGCCCTATTTAAAGTGAATGCGGCAGTCTCTAAAGCATAGCCCCAAAATGAGAGCGGTAAATCGGTAAGAGACATCATAGATCGCACCATATCCAATAGAGTGCGATTACGACGTTCGGACACACCGTTTCTCTGAGGTGTTCCAGGCGGCGTGAGTTGTGAAACTATTCCACATTTCCTTAAGTGCGCACCACATTCGTGACTTAAATATTCTCCACCACGATCTGATCGTAAGAATTTCATTCTCCTGTCACGTTGATTCTCAACCTCACTCTGAAATTCCTTGAACTTTTCAAAGGTTTCAGACTTGTGTTTCATTAGGTAGACATACCCATATCTACTTAAGTCATCAGTGAGAGTGAGAACATAACGATATCCTCCGCGAGCCTCAACACTCATTGGACCACACACATCGGTATGTATGATTTCCAATAAGTTGGTTGCTCGCTCCATTGTTCCGGAGAACGGAGTCTTGGTCATCTTACCCATGAGGCATGGTTCGCACGTGTCAAATGATTCGTAATCAAGAGACTCCAAAAGTCTATCTGCATGGAGCTTCTCCATGCGCTTGACACCAATGTGACCAAGGCGGGAGTGCCACAAGTATGTGGGACTATCATTATCAACTTTACATCTTTTGGTATTCACACTATGAATATGTGTAACATCACGTTCGAGATTCATCAAGAATAAACCATTAACCAGCGGGGCATGACCATAAAACATATCTCTCATAAAATAGAACAACCATTATTCTCGGATTTAAATGAGTAGCCATCTCGAATTAAACGAGATCTAGATACAATGTTCATGCTCAAAGCTGGCACTAAATAACAATTATTGAGGTTTAAAACTAATCCCGTAGGTAGATGCAGAGGTAGCGTGCCGACAGCGATCACATCGACCTTGGAACCAATCCCGACGCGCATCGTCACCTCGTCCTTCGCCAGTCTCCGTTTATTCCGTAGTTCCTGTTTTGAGTTACAAATATGAGCAACCGCACCGGTATCAAATACCCAGGAGCTACTACGAGTACTGGTAAGGTACACATCAATTACATGTATATCACATATACCTTTGGCGTTGCCGGCCTTCTTGTCCGCTAAGTATTTGGGGCAGTTCCGCTTCCAGTGACCACTTCCCTTGCAATAAAAGCACTCAGTTTCAGGCGTGGGTCCATTCTTTGACTTCTTCCCAGTAACTGGCTTACCGGGCGCGGCAACTCCCTTGCCGTCCTTCTTGAAGTTCTTCTTACCCTTGCCCTTCTTGAACTTAGTGGTTTTATTCACCATCAACACTTGATGTTCTTTTCTGATCTCCACCTCCGCTGATTTCAGCATTGAATATACCTCGGGAATGGTCTTTTCCATCCCCTGCATATTGAAGTTCATCACAAAGCTCTTGTAGCTTGGTGGAAGCGACTGAAGGATTCTGTCAATGACCGCATCATCCGGGAGATTAACTCCCAGCTGAGACAAGCGGTTGTGCAACCCAGATATTCTGAGTATGTGCTCACTAACAGAACTATTCTCCTCCATTTTACAGCTGAAGAACTTGTCGGAGACTTCATATCTCTCGACCCGGGCATGAGCTTGGAAAACCATTTTCAGCTCCTCGAACATCTCATATGCTCCATGTTTCTCAAAATGCTTTTGGAGACCCGGTTCTAAGCTGTAAAGCATGCCGCACTGAACGAGGGAGTAATCATCAGCACGTGATTGCCAAGCGTTCATAACGTCTGGGTTTTCTGGGATTGGTGCCTCACCTAGCGGTGCTTCTAAGACATAATCTTTCTTGGCTGCTATGAGGATGATCCTCAGGTTCCGGACCCAGTCCGTATAGTTGCTGCCATCATCTTTCAGCTTGGTTTTCTCTAGGAACGCGTTGAAATTGAGGACAACGTGGGCCATTTGATCTACAAGACATAGTGTAAAGATTTTAGACTAAGTTCATGATAATTAAGTTCATCTAATCAAATTACCCAATGAACTCCCACTCAGATAGACATCCCTCTAGTCATCTAAGTGAAACATGATCCGATTTAACAAGGCCGTGTCCGATCATCACGTGAGACGGACTAGTCAAGATCGGTGAACATCTCCATGTTGATCGTATCATCTATACGACTCATGCTCGACCTTTCGGTCCTCCGTGTTCCGAGGCCATGTCTGTACATGCTAGGCTCGTCAAGTCAACCTAAGTGTATTGCGTGTGTTCCGAGGCCATGTCTGTACATGCTAGGCTCGTCAACACCCGTTGTATGCGAACGTTAGAATCTATCACACCCGATCATCACGTGGTGCTTCGAAACAACGAACCTTCGCAACGGTGCACAGTTAGGGTGAACACTTTCTTGAAATTATTATAAGGGATCATCTTACTTACTATCGTCGTTCTAAGCAAATAAGATGCAAAACATGATAAACATCACATGCAATCAAATAGTGACATGATATGGCCAATATCATTATGCTCCTTTGATCTCCATCTTCGGGGCACCATGATCATCTTCGTCACCGGCATGACACCATGATCTCCATCATCATGATCTCCATCATTGTGTCTTCATGAAGTCGTCACGCCAACGATTACTTCTACTTCTATGTCTAACGCGTTTAGCAACAAAGTAAAGTAATTTACATGGCGTTATTCAATGACACGCAGGTCACACAAAATAATAAAGACAACTCCTATGGCTCCTGCCGGTTGTCATACTCATCGACATGGAAGTCGTGATTCCTATTACAAGAATATGATCAATCTCATACATCACATATATCATTCATCACATCTTCTGGCCATATCACATCACATAGCACATGCTGCAAAAACAAGTTAGACGTCCTCTAATTGTTGGTGCAAGTTTTTACGTGGTTTGTAGGTTTCTAGCAAGAACGTTTCTTACCTACGTATGACCACAACGTGATTTGCCAATTTCTATTTACCCTTCATAAGGACCCTTTTCATCGAATCCGTTCCGACTAAAGTAGGAGAGACAGACACCCGCTAGCCACCTTATGCAACTAGTGCATGTCAGTCGGTGGAACCTGTCTCACGTAAGCGTACGTGTAAGGTCGGTCCGGGCCGCTTCATCCCACAATACCGCCGAAACAAGATAAGACTAGTAGCGGCAAGAAGAATTGGCAACATCAACGCCCACAACTACTTTGTGTTCTACTCGTGCATAGTAACTACGCATAGGCCTGGCTCATGATGCCACTGTTGGGAATCGTAGCATAATTTTAAAATTTTCCTATGCTCACCAAGATCCATCTATGGAGTATACTAGCAAGGAGGGGGAGTGCATCTACATACCCTTGTAGATCGCGAGCGGAAGCGTTCCAATGAACGTGGATGACGGAGTCGTACTCGCCGTGATTCAAATCACCGATGATCGAGTGCCGAACGGACGGCACCTCCGCGTTCAACACACGTACGGTGCAGCGACGTCTCCTCCTTCTTGATCCAGCAAGGGGAAGGAGAGGTTGATGGAGATCCAGCAGCACGACGGCGTGGTGGTGGATGTAGCGGGTCTCGGCAGGGCTTCGCCGAGCTTCTGCGAGAGGGAGAGGTGTAGCAGGGGAGGAGGGAGGCGCCCAAGGCTGTTATACTACTGCCCTCCCCCCCTTTATATAGGCCCCCCTGTGAGGGGGGGCGCCGGCCAGGATCCCATCTGGATGGGGGGCAGCGGCCAGGGGGAAGACTTGCCCCCCCAAGGCAAGTGGGGCGCCCCCCCACCCTAGGGTTTCCAACCCTAGGCGCAGGGGGAAGACCCATGGGGGGAGCCCCAGCCCACTAAGGGCTGGTTGCCCTCCCACTTCAGCCCATGGGGCCCTCTGGGATAGGTGGCCCCACCTGGTGGACCCCCGGGACCCTTCCGGTGGTCCCGGTACAAATACCGGTGACCCCCGAAACTTTCCCGGTGGCCGAAACTTGACTTCCTATATATAATTCTTCACCTCCGGACCATTCCGAAACTCCTCGTGACGTCCGGGATCTCATCCGGGACTCCGAACAACTTTCAGGTTTGCGCATACTCATATCTCTACAACCCTAGCGTCACCGAACCTTAAGTGTGTAGACCCTACGGGTTCGGGAGACATGCAGACATGACCGAGACGCCTCTCCGGTCAATAACCAACAGCGGGATCTGGATACCCATGTTGGCTCCCACATGTTCCACGATGATCTCATCGGATTAACCACGATGTCGAGGATTCAATCAATCCCGTATACAATTCCCTTTGTCAATCGGTATGTTACTTGCCCGAGATTCGATCGTCGGTATCCCAATACCTTGTTCAATCTCGTTACCGGCAAGTCTCTTTACTCGTACCGCAATGCATGATCCCGTGACTAACGCCTTAGTCACATTGAGCTCATTATGATGATGCATTACCGAGTGGGCCCAGAGATACCTCTCCGTCACACGGAGTGACAAATCCCAGTCTCGATCCGTGCCAACCCAACAGACACTTTCGGAGATACCCGTAGTGCACCTTTATAGTCACCCAGTTACGTTGTGACGTTTGGCACACCCAAAGCACTCCTACGGTATCCGGGAGTTGCACGATCTCATGGTCTAAGGAAAAGATACTTGACATTGGAAAAGCTCTAGCAAACGAAACAACACGATCTTTTATGCTATGCTTAGGATTGGGTCTTGTCCATCACATCAATCTCCCAATGATGTGATCCCGTTATCAGCGACATCCAATGTCCATAGTCAGGAAACCATGACTATCTGTTGATCAACGAGCTAGTCAACTAGAGGCTTACTAGGGACACCTTGTGGTCTATGTATTCACACATGTATTACGATTTCCGGATAACACAATTATAGCATGAACAACAGACAATTATCATGAACAAAGAAATATAGTAATAACCATTTATTATTGCCTCTAGGGCATATTTCCAACAATTCCTCCATCTCCTCGTCCGAATCCCGAGCATCATCAAAGTCTTGCACCATGTTTTCCATCCCGGTACCATGCTCGTCGGTGCGATGACGATCCACCTCAGCTCGGTCATGTTGGGCAGACTCACCATGAAATGTCCACACCGTATAATCGGGCGTAAAACCACTCTTCTGCAGGTGTTTGCCCATTTCAGCCTCTGTCCTCTTTTCCCAATTGCCGCACCGTAAACAGGGGCACCAGGTTTTCCTCTGGCCATTTGCAAATGCGGCTCGCACAAACCCCTTGGTTTTTGTGAACCATTCAGTGCTCCATTTGTTCTGACCAGTGTGACCGGTGTACATCCACGCACAATCACTCATCTTGACTTTCAGAGCTACTAGACACACAACAAATATATATATATATATATATATATATATATATAATTCACCATGTATATATTCATCAGTTGATCTACTTGTCAATTTTATTACGTCCATGCAACCTACACTCTAATAGGTAATGATAGGTCCTAATCCCACCCGAGTATGTTTAGATTGGGTTCATTTTCCCATGCTATGCTCCGGATCCTATGCAAAATTTCGGCAGCACCTCCCCGCAGTTCTCCTGATACACGTCTCTGCAATACACAGAGAGGATGTGTACCCGGAGAACAACAGGGGAGGCACTGACGAAATTTATGCGTCGGATCCGGAGCAAAGCATATGGGAAAACGAACCCAATCTAAACATACTCGGGCTGTCCATGGATAGCGTTGGACAATTCAAAAGAATCAAGGTTATAAATATGCAAATGCATGCATATTTATAACTATGACGCTTTCGAACGGGAGACACATATTGGTTACGCATACTGATGATTCAAGACACATATATAGCTAGCTATCAAGTTTCATCGGAATAGATCAAATAATTAATGGGGGAGGAGGACATGTCATTTGTGCTCACCCACGAACGAAGGGGCAGAGCTCGTCAAACGCACGGCGAGGTCGTCGAACACCAAACCTCGCAGCGATGAAACAACTGCACATTTAAAACTACCCGATCAACACAATTATATATGATGTTTTTCATAACAAAATCGAAAAATATATGACCTAACTAATAATTCACAAATATATGACCCCGTCGGCTTCTGGAAGGCCAAAGAACACCTTTTCGGGAGGTGTCGGGGGTCGGGGTGTCGTGTCGGTGTCGGGGTGCCGTGTCGGGGTCGGGGTCTCGGGGTCGGGGTGTCGGGTCGGGGTGCCGGGTCGGGGTCGGGGTGCCGTGTCGGTGTCGGGGTCGGGGTGTCGGGTCAGGCTCGGGGTCGGGGTGCCGGGTCGGGGTCGGGGTCGGGGTCTCGGGGTCGGGGTGTCGGGTCGGGGTGCCGGGTCGGGGTCGGGGTGCCGTGTCGGTGTCGGGGTCGGGGTGTCGGGTCAGGCTCGGGGTCGGGGTCTCGGAGTCGGGGTGTCGGGTCGGGGTCGGGGTGCCGTGTCGGTGTCGGGGTCGGGGTGTCGGGTCAGGCTCGGGGTCGGGGTCTCGGGGTCGGGGTGTCGGGTCGGGGTGCCGGGTCGGGGTCGGGGTGCCGTGTCGGTGTCGGGGTAAGAGTGGATGTGGTGTTAGGGTGTCGGTGTCGGGGTGTCGTGTCGGTGTCGGGGTCGGGGTCTCGGGGTCGGGGTGTCGGGTCGGGGTGCCGGGTCGGGGTCGGGGTGCCGTGTCGGTGTCGGGGTCGGGGTGTCGGGTCAGGCTCGGGGTCGGGGTGTCGGGGTTGGGGTCGGGGTCGGGGTGTCGGGGTTGGGGTCTAGGGGTCGGGGTGTCGTGTCGGGGTGCCGGGACGGGGTCGGGGTGCCGTGTCGGGTCGGGGTTTTTTCCTCTTTTTTCCTTTTCTTCTTCTTCCTCTTCTTCCTTTTCTTCTTCTTCCTTTTTTTCCTTCTTCTTCTTCTTCTTCCTCCTTTCCTTTTTCCTCTTCTTCTTCTCCTCCTCTCCTCTTTTTTCTTCTTCTTCTTCTTCCTCTTCTTCTTTTTTCTTCTCCTCCTCCTCTTCTTCTTCTTCCTTTCCTTTTTCCTCTTCTTCTTCTCCTCCTCTCCTCTTTTTCTCTTCTTCTTCTTCTTTCCTCAAACTAAACTAAACCTAAAATTAAACCTAAAACTAAACCTAAATCTAAAACTAAAACTAAAACTAAATCTAAACTAAACATAAACCTAAAACTAATAAAACAGAAAAAAAAAAGGAAAAAACTAAATCTAGACCTAAAACTAAACTAAAACTAAACCTAAAACTAAAACTAAAACTAAATCTAAACTAAACATAAACCTAAAACTAAAAAAACAGAAGAAAAAAAAGTAAAAAAGAGAGGAGGTAGAGCTCACCTGGGGCAAGGCCGGTGGAGGAGGTGGCCGGTGGAGGAGGGGGCGGGGCGGTGGAGGAGGTGGCCGGTGGAGGAGGGGTGCGGGGCGGCCTGGGGCGGCGGCGCCGGGCCCGGGGCGGTGGGGCGCGGGGCGGCGGGGGGCGGGGGCGGGGGGCGACGGGGCAGTGGGGCGGTGGGGCGGCGGGGCCCCGGGGCGGCGGGGGCCGGGGCGGTGGGGCGCGGGGGGCCGGGGCGACGGGTGGTGGGGCGACGGCGCCGGGCAGCAGTGGCGACGGGGCGGGGGGCCGGTGGGGCGGCGGCGTGGTGGGGCGACCGGGCGGCGGCGAGTGGTGGGGGCGGCGGCGAGTGGTGGGGGCGGCGGCGCGCGGCGGGCGGCAGCGGCGGTGGGGTGGGATGTGGTGGCGGGGCGCGTTGGCGAGGAGAGAACAGAGAGTAACGGGCGGTGGGGTACGGGCCGTTAGGTAGTCTCCTCTTTGCCGTCCGCCTCTCTTTGCCGTCCACCCTTTTGCCTCTTTGCCATCTGCTGGCAGACGGCAAAGAGGTGGGGCGTTAAGTTTTTCCCAAACGGGCGGGGGATGGGGGCCACCTTTCTTTGCCGTCTGCTGGCAGACGGCAAAGAGCTCGCGGATGGCAAAGAGCTTCTTTGCCGTCTGCCATTTCTTTGTCGTCTGCTTTTGGGTAGGTGATGGCAAAGAGCTTCTTTGCCGTCAGCTAGCAGGCGGCAAAGAGCTGGCAGATGGCAAATTAGCTGATTCCAGTAGTGTTAGATTTGTTTGAGAGTTAGTAAAATTTTCAAGAAATTCTCTCTTGCTTCACTTAAATTAATTTGAGAGAAAGAAATATTATGCTCATGATCTTCACTTATATTTGTTTGAGCTTCTCAAAAGCAACACATGAAAATTAGTTCCAAAGTGATATATATCCAAGAAGGATATAATAAAAACTTTCATGAAGATCATTGGACAAATAAACCTGATTCTTTAATAGTTTTGAGATATCATGATGTGATATGTGAGTCATGTTGATGAGTAATTATGCTTTAGTAAGAATATTGGTGTTAAGGTTTGTGATTCCCTATGCAAGCACGAAAGTCAATAATTATGCAATGAAATTATATCCTACTTGTGGTGCATTATTCGGTGTTAATTATGCTTAATGCTCGCTTATGAGATTATTCGTTTCTTGGCTGGTCGCTTCTCAATCATTTGCTAGCCTTCATTTTGCACTAAGTTTGATCACTGCTTGTGCATCCAAAAACCTTTAAACATGTTTTGCCACATGAGTCCACTATATCTACCTATATGCGGTATTCATTTGCCGTTCTAATCAAATTTGTATGTGCCATCTCTAATTTTCAAAATAAACTTATCTTTTGTGTGTTCATTTCGCTCGCGGAGCGGTGAGGGGTGGCTAATAGTTTCCATGCTAGATGTGTTATTCTTACGATGAGTGTTTATTCACTTGTCATTGCACGAGAGTAAGGGAAAGGTATTAGGGATGCCTAGTCCCGAAATGAAAAATGAATTTACTTTATGTTGTCAAATAATAAATTCCTTGGAAAGTGTTGGTATGGAAGGCAACCGTGGATTCGGCTAGCCATGGAAAGTGAAAGTATGGTGGAAAAAGGAATAAACTTTATTTTCTGTTTGGGAACCACCTATGATATATCTAGCATGGAAAGTGTTGGGAACTCTAAGTCGTTTTCATTGGTGGGAAGGACACACCTCCCAAAATGTTTTTATCTCTCAATTTTCGCTTTGAGCTCTGGCACCTCTACAAATCCCTACTTCCCTCTGCGAAGGGCCTTTCTTTTACTTTATGCAAAAAAAAATTGAATTTGAGTCTCCATCTTCTCTTATAAAAGCACCAACTAGGAGGCAATATGATCGTACTTGAGTATTGGGTGTAGCTAATATGCGAGTGTGTTTCTGAATGGATCAATGATTGAGCATAATGGGCTAGGGATAACTTATCTTACCGTTGATATTTTGAAAGACATGGTTGCTTGTTGATATGCTTGAGTATTTAAGTCATCATGTCAAACCTAGACTATTGCTTTGAACAATATAAAAGTCCAAATGTCCATGCTATAAAGAAAAGAAATATGATATGACATGTTAGGCAGCATTCCACATCAAAAATTCTGTTTTTATCACTTACCTACTCGAGGACGAGTAGGAGTTAAGCTTGGGGATGCTGATACGTCTCCAACGTATTTATAATTTTTTATTGTTCCATGTTGTTATATTTCAATCTTGGATGTTTTATAATCATTTTATATCATTTTTTGGTACTAACCTATTGACATAGTGCCAAGTGCCAGTTGTTGTTTTCTGCATGTTTTTTACACCGCAGGAAATCAATACCAAACGGAGTCCAAATGCAACGAAACTTTACGGAGATTTTTTTTGGACCAGAAGACACCAAATGGGCCAAGGTTGCGCCTGGGGGGTGCTCTGATGAGAGCACAACCCACCAGGGCGTGCCAGGAGGCCCAGGCGCGCCCTGGTGGGTTGTGCCCACCTCGGGTGCCCCCCGGACCACCTCTTTGCTCTATAAATACCCCAATATTCCAGAAACCCTAGGGGAGTCGACGAAAATCATTTCCAGCCGCCGCAGAGTCCAGAACCACCAGATCCAATCCAGACACCATCTCGGATGGGGTTCACCACCTCCATTGGTTCCTCTCCGATGATGCGTTAGTTCTTTGTAGACCTTCGGGTCCGTAGTTAGTAGATAGATGGCTTCCTCTCTCTCGCTGAATTCTCAATACAATGGTCTCTTGGAGATCCATATGATGTAACTCTTTTTGCGGTGTGTTTGTTGGGATCGATGAACTTTGAGTTTATGATCAGATCTATATTTTTATATCCATGAAAGTATTTGAGTTTCTTTGATCTCTTTTATGCATGATTGCTTATAGCCTCGTATTTCTTCTCGGATATTTGGGTTTTGTTTGGCCAACTTGATATATTTATCTTGCAATGGGCAGAGGTGCTTTGTAGTGGGTTCGATCTTATGGTGCTTGATCCCAGTGACAGAAGGGGAACCGACACGTATGTATCGTTGCTACTAAGGATAAAAGTATGGGGTCTATCTTAGATAGATCTTGTCTACATCATGTCATCGTTCTTATTGAATTACTCCGTTTCTCCATGAACTTAATACACTAGATGCATGCTGGATAGCGGTCGATGTGTGGAGTAATAGTAGTAGGTGCAGGCAGGAGTTGGTCTACTAATCTTAGACGTGATGCCTATATAATGATCATTGCTTGAATATCGTCATGATTATTTGAAGTTCTATCAATTTCCCAACAGTAATTTGTTCGCCCACTGTTTCTACTACAATTTTATTCACGTCCGTTTGCCCATCTTGGGGCGCCGCTACCCGGAAGGGATTGACAACCCCTTTTACACGTCGGGTTGCGAGAAGTTGTTATTTGTGTGCGGGTGTTGTTTGTGTTGTGTTGCTTGGTTCTCCTACTGGTTCGATAACCTTGGTTTCATATCTGAGGGAAATACCTTCCGCCACTATGCTGCATCATCCCTTCCTCTTTGGGGAAATACCAACATAGCTTCAAGCCGCATCACTCCGCGTGCGTTTGACGAGCGCCCCTGCCTTCGTGGGTGAGCGCAAATGAAATCTCCTCCTCCCCCCTTCACTATTTGCTCTGTTCCGGTCTTCATGCCGATGAAACTTGCTAGCTATAGGTGTCTTCAATCATCAGTATGCGTGACCAGTATGTGTCTCCCATTCGAAAGGGTTACAGTTATAAATATGCATGTATTTGCATATTTATAAGCATGATTCTTTCAAATTGTCCAACGTTATCCATAACAGCCCTAGCATGTGTAGATTGGGTTTGTTTTCCCATATGATCTACTCCAGATCCGATGCATAATTTCGTCAGTGCCTCCCCGTTGTTCTCCGGGTACACATCCTCTCTGTTTATTGCCGAGATGTATATCAGGAGAACAACAGGGAGGTTCTACCCAAATTTTGCGTCGGATCCGGAGCAGAGCATGGGAAACTGAACCCAATCTACACGTACTTGGGTGGGATTAGGACCTATCTTTACCTATTAGCGTGTAGGTTGCATGGATGTAATAAAACTGACAAACTAGATTAACTGATGACTATACATGCTGAATTATATATATTTCTTGTGTCCAGTAGCTAGGCAAGATGAGTGATCGTGCGTGGATGTACACCGGTCACACTAGTCAGAAAGACATGACCAATGAATGGTTAACAAAAACCAAGGGGTTTGTGAGAGCAGCATTTGCAAATGGCCAGAGAAAAACCTGGTGCCCCTGTGCTAGGTGCGACAACTTTCAGAAGAGGACAGAGGATGAAATAGGTAAACACCTGCAGAAGTGGGGTTTTACGCCTGGTTATACGGTGTGGACATTTCATGGTGAGTCTCCCAACGTGCCAGAGCTGAGGTGGTTCGTCGCCGCATCGATGAGCATGGTACCGGGATGGGAGACATGGTGCAAGAATTTGATGATGCTCGGGATTCGGACGATGAGATGGAGGAATCTGCAAAGGCCTTTAATGAAATGTTGGAGTCTTCAAAACGTCCTCTCCACGAGCACAATGAGCTTTGTCAGTTGGATGACATCTCAGAAGTAATGGCTCTAAAGGCTCAATTCAACTTGGGCAGAGAATGCTACGACGCGATGATGACAATATTTGGATGCTTTCTACCCAAAGGCCATGTAATGCCTGAAAACATGTACCAGTCCGACAAAAGCCTCCATGCACTTAAGATGTCCTCTGATAAAATAGATGCCGGTGAGAAAGGATGTGCCTTATTTAGGCTTGAGTATGTGGACTTGAACTATTGTCCCATTTGCAAGTCTTCCAAGTATGTTGTGGTAGACAGCGGTATGGGTGAGAAGACGTAGACCAAAATCCCCGTTAATGTTCTTCGGTATATGCCAATCGTACCAAGACTTCAACGTCTTTTCATGGTCGAAGAGACAGCCAGACAGATGACATGGTACAAAATGGGCAAAATAACCGAACTAGATGCAGATGGGAATCTGATGATGGTACACACATCGAATGGTTCTGCATGGAAGCACTTAGATGCATTACATGAGCAAAAAGCAGAAGATCCAAGGCATCCTCGAGTCGCCATTAACACGGATGGGTTCAATGTGTTTTGTTTGACGGCAACCCAATACAGTTGTAGTCCTGTATTTGTCATTCCACTCAATCTCCCCCCCCCCCCGGACAGATTATGCAAAGAAACAACATTTTCCTGAAAATGATAATTCCAGGGCCCAACTATCCGGGGAAGAATATGAATGTGTACATGCAGCCGCTTAAGGATGAATTGCAAGAAGCTTGGGATGATGGGTTCAAGACATACGCCGCCGCTAGCAAATGGAACTTCATAATGCGTGTCTGGTGCATGTACTCGATGCATGACTTGCCCGAGTATGCGCTATTCGTTGGCTGGTGTGTGCATGGAAGGTTCCCGTGCCCCCACATGCAAGGCAGCTCTTCAGTTTCGTTGGCTGCAGGCGGGTCACAAGATTTCTTGCTTCGACTTGCATAGATAGTTCCTAGATCCTCGCCATCAGTCCAGAAAAGACAAGAAGAACTTCATCAAAGGTAGAGTTGTCAAAAACTCTGCACCACCTGTGTTGACAGGCCAAGAGACCCTGGATCAGTTAAATGCTCTCGAGCCAGATCCAGAGCGTCCAGGGTATTTCAAGGGGTATAATCCGGAACACGCCTAGACTCACAAGACATGCTTGTGGGATCAGTGTTACTTCAAAGACCTCCTTTGCCCACACAACATCGATGTGATGCACACTGAAAAGAATATTGCTGAGGCTCTTTTGCGTACATTGTTCAGCATAGAGGGGAAGTCAAAGGATGATACTCAGGATAGAGTCGATCAGGAGGCGTTGTGTGATAGACCGTTACAAAACATGCAAGAACCGAAAGGCAAGCAGAACTGGACGAAGCCAAAGGCATGGTTCAATCTTGGATGGCTAGCTATGAAGGAAATTATCTTGTGGGTGAAAATGTTGTTGATGTTACCCGATGGGTATGCAGCGAATCTAAAGAGGGGAGTGAGTCTTGAAAAATTGAAAATATTTGGTCTCAAGAGTCATGATTGGCATATATGACTTGAGCGGGTAATGACGGTGATGTTACGTGGCTTTATCCCTGAGGATGAATGGCTAGTACTGGTAGAGCTGAGCTATTTCTTTTGTGTTCTTTGTGTGAAAGAACTATCACCTGGTGTGCTAGAAAAAATGGAAGAGTTGGCCCCGGAGTTGATCTGCAAGGGCTTCTTTAATCCAATGCAGCATCTGATTTTGCATCTCCCGACAGAGGCAAGATTGGGGAGCCCGTGCAAAATCGTTGGTGCTACGCAACTGAGAGGATGCAGAAAATGCTTCAAGCAAAATGTAAAAATATACGTAGAATTGAAGCATCGATGGCCGAGGCATTCATTACTAAGGAGGCGGCAAACTTCATGACAGCACACTACGAAGCCAAAAATCGTCATTTGCATAATCTGAAGCCTCGGTACAACGTTGGCGACCCTAAAAAAGGTGGATCCAACCTCAGCCTATTCAAAGGGAAGCTTGCACCAGCCGGTGCTTTGAAAGAAATATTGTTGGATGTCGAAGAATGGCAGACCATTTCGCTGTGTATCTTCAACAACCTAACAGAAGTGCGATCGTACATCGAGTAAGTTCTCGATACATTGTTTCGCAACTTATAATTCCTTTGAACTGCTCTTATTCCCGGATATTTGATATAGTCAATACGTCGCCAAATTCTCGGATGGAGCGGTGATACAAAAGGAATCCATCGAAGAGTATGAGCTTCTGGAAAATCATTGAGGCGTCTTTCCCGGTTTCATCTCTTCGTTCAAACAAATGGTAATTTCCATTAGACCATTTCATTTCTTTGTCTAATATGCGGCTAATGCAACAAACCTTTCGCATTAAACTTGTAGGCTAATTCCGAGTCTATGGACGCCGAATTGAGACAAGTCGCTAATGGTTTTGACTAGAAGGTACGTTCGTCTGACAAATACGACATCAACGTGTATCGCTTTTCTACCTTTGGCAAAGAGCTATCTATGGCCGACCGAAAGTCTATAAATTGTTGTGTCTCCACTATCGGTGAAGGAGGTATCAAGTATTATGGGAGAGTTGAAGCAATTTATGAACTTCTATTCTATAATGAAAACCCACCGAACATCGTAGTCTTCAAATGTTATTGGTTCCAGCCAAAGGAGACTAGAAGGACTCATGAACATATATGGCTAGTCAAAATCAAACAAAGCACTGATGACCCACAAGTATAGGGGATCAATTGTAGCTCTTTCCGATAAGTAAGAGTGTCAAATCCAATGAGGAGCAGAAGGAAATGACAAGTACTTTTCAGTAAGGTAATGTCTGCAAGTGCTGAAACTGTAAGTAGCGGAGTAGTTTGATAACAAGATAATTTGTAATGAGCAAGTAACGGTAGTAGTACCAAAAGTACAGCAAGATAGCCCAATCCTTTTGAGGCAAAGGACAGGCCAAAACGGTCTCTTATGATAAGCAAAGCGTTCTTGAGGGTACACGGGAATTTCATCTAGTCACTTTCATCATGTTGGTTTGATTTGTGTTCGCTACTTTGATAATTTGATATGTGGGTGGACCGGTGCTTAGGTGATGTTCTTACTTGAACAAACCTCCTACTTATGATTAACCCTCCCGCAAGCATCCGCAACTACGAGAAAAGTGTTAAGAATAAATTCTAACCATAGCATTAAACTTTTGGATCCAATCGGTCCCTTACGAAATAGCGCATAAACTGGGGTTTAAGCTTCTGTCACTCTCGCAACCCACCATCTAATTGCTACTCCACAATGCATTCCCTTAGGCCCAAATATGGTGAAGTTTCATTGAACCGTCTCCAGCGTATCTATAATTTTTGATTGTTCCATGCTATTATATTATCTGTTTTGGATGTTTAATGGGCATCACTAAGCACTTTTATATTATTTTTGGGACTAACCTATTAACCGAAGGCCCAGTGCAAATTGCTGTTTTTTTTCCTATTTCAGTGTTTCGCAGAAAAGGAATATCAAACGGAGTCCAAACGGAATGAAACCTTCGGGAGAGTTATTTTTGGAACAAACGTGATCCAGAGGACTTGGAGTGCACGTCAAGAAAGAAGCGAGGAGGCCACGAGGCAGGGAGGCGCGCCTGCCCCCCTGGGCGCGCCCCCACCCCCGTGGGCCCCTCGCAGCTCCACCGACCTACTTCTTCCTCCTATATATATCCATATACCCCGAAAACATCCAGGAGCACCACGAAACCCTATTTCCACCGCCGCAACCTTCTGTACCTGTGAGATCCCATCTTGGGGCCTTTTCCGGCGCTCCGCCGGAGGGGGAATCGATCACGGAGGGCTTCTACATCAACACCATAGCCTCTCCGATGATGTGTGAGTAGTTTACCACAGACCTTAGGGTCCATAGTTATTAGCTAGATGGCTTCTCTCTCTTTGGATCTCAATACAAAGTTCTCCTTGATTCTCTTGGAGATCTATTTGATCTAATTCTTCTTGCGGTGTGTTTGTCGAGATCCAATGAATTGTGGGTTTATGATCAAGATTATCTATGAACAATATTTGAATCTCCTCTGAATTCTTTTATGTATGATTTGTTATCTTTGCAAGTCTCTTCGAATTATCAGTTTGGTTTGGCCTACTAGATTGATCTTTCTTTCAATGGGAGAAGTACTTAGCTTTGGGTTCAATCTTGCGGTGTCCTTCCCAGTGACAACAGGGGCAGCAAGGCACGTATTGTATTGTTGCCATCGAGGATAAAAAGATGAGGTTTATATCATATTGCTTGAGTTTATCCCTCTACATCATGTCATCTTGCCTAATGCGTTACTCTGTTCTTATGAACTTAATACTCTAGATGCATGCTGGATAGTGGTCGATGTGTGGAGTAATAGTAGTAGATGCAGAATCGTTTCGGTCTACTTGTCGCGGACGTGATGCCTATATACATGATCATGCCTAGATATTCTCATGATTATGCACTTTTCTATCAATTGCTCGACAGTAATTTGTTCACCCACCGTAATACTTATGCTATCTTGAGAGAAGCCACTAGTGAAACCTATGGCCCCCGGGTCTATCTTCCATCATATAAATTTCCAATCTATTTTACTTTGCAATCTTTACTTTTCATTCTATATCATAAAAAATACCAAAAATATTTATCTTATTATCTCTATCAGATCTCACTTTTGCAAGTGACCGTGAAGGGATTGACAACCCCTTTATCGTGTTGGTTTCAAGGTTCTTATTTGTTTGTGTAGGTACGAGGCGACTTGTGTGTAGTCTCCTACTGGATTGATACCTTGGTTCTCAAAAACTGAGGGAAATACTTACGCTACTTTGCTGCATCACCCTTTCCCCTTCAAGGGAAAAACCAACGCAAGCTCAAGAGGTAGCAAGAAGGATTTCTGGCGCCGTTGCTGGGGAGATCTACGCACAAGTCAAGACATACCAACTACCCATCACAAACTCTTATCCCTCGCATTACATTATTTGCCATTTGCCTATCGTGTTCCTCTCCCCAACTTCACCTTTGCCGTTTTATTCGCCCTTCTTCCGTTTGATCTTGTGTTATCATGTACCTTCTTTTTGCTTGCATCTTCGCTTGCTAAAAGTTTATGGATCCTCATCCACTTGCTAATCTCTTTAAGAGATCCAACTATGATGAACCTATTGCTAGTGAGTTGAGTGCACTAGATTACCTTTATGAGGTTTTGCTTGAAATTCATGAATCTGAAAATTGTGATGAAGTACTTTATGAATCGATTCACGATAGATCTTTGAACAAAAAGCATGATTGCAATGATGATGTAAATTGTGCTAATAATATGCAAAACCCTAAGCTTGGGGATGCTAGTTTTGCTATGTCCTCTACTTGTTGCAATGATCATGATTGGGGTTATAGTGCTTCTTATGATCTTGAAAATTTATTTAAGCCCCATGATGAATATGAGATTGATAATAGTGTTTGCCATATTATTGAAAGTGGGTTTGGAAGAGTGTCAACTTTAGACCCCACATATTTGGAGAATGTTCAATCTTATGAAATTTTTGATAAAAGTGGGTTTGGAGAGGTCATGACTTTAGTTAATGTTAATCCCACTGTTTTGGAAGAGTGTCAACTTTGCATGCATGTGGATCGTGTTGAAAATATTTTATGTGATAGCTATTTTGTTGAATTTTCTCATGATTCCACATGTAATTATTATGAGAGAGGAAAATATGGTTGTAGAAATTTTCATGTTACAAAATTACCTCTCGTTATGTTGAGATTGCTATTGTTTCTTTCCACTTCCTTGCATATGCTAGTTTTTTCTTGCTATGATAATTTGTTTGCCTATAAGATGCCTATGCATAGGAAGTATGTTAGACTTAGATGTGTTCTTCACGTGTTTCATGATGCTCTCTTTGCGCTTCAATTCTTGTCTTTCATGTGAGCATCATCGAAATCTCAATGCCTAGCTAGGGGCGTTAAACGATAGCGCTTGTTGGGAGGCAACCCAATTTTATTTTTGTTTCTTGCTTTTTGGTTCTCTTTAGTAATAAATAATTCATATAGCTTCTGTTTAGATGTGTTTTCATGTTTTAATTAGTGTTTGTGCCAAGTAGAACCAATAGGATCTTCTTGGGTGATAGTTGTTTGATCTTGCTGAAAAGGACAGAAACTTTGCGCTCAAAAGAATAATTGTTAAGATTCACCATAAAGAGATAAAATACCAATTATTTTTGCATTAAATCAATATACAAATTTTCCAGGCTTTCCTAGTATTTCAGGATTTTTGGAGTTCCAGAAGTATTCTAACAAATCTGATTGCTACAGACTGTTCTGTTTTTTACAGATTCTGTTTTTCATGCGTTGTTTGCTTATTTTGATGAATCTATGACTAGTATCGGGGGGTATGAACCATAGAGAAGTTGAAATACAGTAGGTTTAACACCAATATAAATAAAGAATGAGTGCATTACAGTACCTTATTGTGGTGGTTTGTTTTATTTCGCTAACGGAGCTCATGAGATTTTCTGTTGAGTTTTGTGTTGTGAAGTTTTCAAGTTTTGGGTGAAAATTTGATGGATTATGGAATAAGGAGTGTCAAGAGCCTAAGCTTGGGGATGCCCAAGGCACCCCAAGGTAAAATTCAAGGACAACCAAAAGCCTAAGCTTGGGGATGCCCCGGAAGGCATCCCCTCTTTCGTCTTCGTCCATCGGTAACTTTACTTGATGATATATTTTTATTCACCACATGATATGTGTTTTTCTTGGAGCATCTTCTATGATTTGAGTCTTTGGTTTTTAGTTTACCACAAGCATCCCTGCTTGTAACACCCCGGATGTAACTTTCCATATTTGTAACTGCAACTCTTGCCATTTTCGGCTATGTGTTATGATATTCCCTTCGTGGTTGGGTTTTTGTCTTTCGTTTTTCTTTTTGTTCATGTCATGCATCTCATATCATGTCATCATGTGCATCTCTTTTGCATACGTGTTCGTCTCATGCATCCGAGCATTTTCCCCGTTGCCCGTTTTGCAATCCGGCACTCCCACATGCACCGGCGCACCCCTCTTGTTTCTTTTTGTGAGTGGATGTTAAACGTTCTCGGAATGGACCGAGGTTTGCCTAGTGGCCTTGGTACACCACCGGTAGACCACCTGTCAAGTTTCGTTC
Source organism: Triticum aestivum (assembly GCF_018294505.1). NCBI lineage: Eukaryota > Viridiplantae > Streptophyta > Magnoliopsida > Poales > Poaceae > Triticum > Triticum aestivum. Next base: position 258,609,098 of record NC_057811.1, read on the forward strand.
CATTTGGAGGTCGTTTGATGCTCCAACGGTTAACCGGGTAACCGCAAAGGCCTTTTGTGTGTTGCAGCAAAACCCCCCTCCAAACAGCCCAATAACCCATCTAAGTCCCCTCCATGCTCTCGGTCGTTCGATCACGATCGTGTGGGCGAAAACCGCACTCCATTTGGAGTCTCCTAGCTCCCTCTAGCTATAGATATCTCCTCCTCATCCAAATCCGGGTCCAAACCCTAGCCCGCTCCCTCTCCGCCGTCGGACACGTCCGGTCCGGTCGGACGAAACGCCGCCGCCGCCCCGAGCCAATCCCACTGCGCCACCTGTCACCGCCGCTGGCCCGCGAAGCCCATCGCCGGCCCGCGGGCCTGTACGCCTCCCGCCGCCCGCGCCAGCATCCCCGCCTCCCGCGCGCTGCCCGCGTCCCTCCACGCGTGGTCGCCGCCATCCTCGCCCGTCCCCGGCCGCCGCCGCAGCCGCCGCCCGCATCGTCGCTGACCCCGCCGTCCTCGCCAGACCCCGCTGTCCTCGCCCGACCCCGCCGTCCTCGCCCGTCCCCGCCGACCTCGCCGCCGGTGCCGCCTTCCCCGACCTCCCCGAGTACCTCTCGGGCCGCCGAGCGCTCCAACTCTGGTGATCCTCGATTCCCACGCCAGATCTGGATCGGAGAGGTTGACCCCGAAATTTCCTCCAAGTCATGAGATATCACAATATGTTGCTCTGTTCATCATGGCATATCTCCTTGCATACTGCTCCGATTCATACGCATGATATATTGAAATTTTCATCACGAGATGATCTTCATTTTGTTCCATTGTGCTATGCTCGTTTGAGTTTATCTTGATGCCCAAATCTCTGGTGCAAGAGTGCTATATGATGTTTACTACTGTTACTTATCAGAACTTGAGGTTTTGTTATTTTTGTTGCATTTGATGTGTGCATCTTATGGGCATGAGCTCTACAGGTGTTTTGATCTATGTCATGCCATCTTTACAGAGATGTATGCCATGTATTTTTGTGATCTATGTGGTGACTAGCACAAGCATGCCAACTAGGCTTCGTGATGTTTCTGTTTTCAGGGTCAGGATGTTGCTGTCTTTTACCTGCTGTTATTTTGTTGCCATGTATCCATGTGTCTACAGTGAGATCCATACTTCTTTTGGGTATGTTCAGTAAGGATGTTTTGTAGATATGGTGATGCTCTATCCATCCATGCCCATGTTTGCAATTATGGAGTAACCTATAATGTCTTAATCTTGCTCTATTTTTGCTATAAAATGTTCCTGGCAGAATGTTAACATGATATTCAATTTTGCCAAGGTTGTTGTAGTTGATCCATACATGCTATGAACTTTCTCTTGCCATGGTTAGCTACATAAACATGCCATCTTGCTGAAAGTATGCTTGTTTTGTCATGCATTGCTTTGTGATGAGTGCATCGAGCTCACAAAGATGACCTCATAATTTCTGTTAATGCCATGCTCTGTTTTCATGGGTGCCATCATATCTTGTGATCCTTTTTGGCTCTTGGTCAGTAAGGGACTTTTGTTCTATGCATTTAGTAGATTCGTGCCATGCCTTGTTTTGCTATGTTAAGTGCCTGTAGCATGTTGGTTGCTTGCTCTGAACATTGCTACCTGATGCTGTTTCAGCCATGTTCAGTATTTTCACAAGTCTGTGAAGCTGATATCTTTTGCACATTTGTCATGCTTGTTTGAACCTGTTATTATGTGATCTAGCCGTAGCTCAGTGTTCATCTTTTGTCAAGCATCTCCTGTAGATTACTTCCATATGCTTTGTTGCTATGTTGGAGTGCTGTGACATAGTTACTTGATGTATTCTAAGTGCTATCATGATGTTAATCGCAGATTTTTGTCATTCTTGTTTTGCTTGCCATTTGCAAACCGTGCATCCGTTTCCGGTGATCTTTATATCGATTTCGACTGAAATCATCTCATCTTTCCAGTGGTATACTTGGTTTGCCAAGTTGCTGCCTTGTTCATCCTTTTTCTTCTGGAGCACACATATGCATCGCATATCATGCATGTATTGCATCATGTTGCTTGTGCATTTCCCGTGATTGATTGTGGTTCCATTGCTTGTGTTCTTGCTGTGGGTAGAGCCGGGAGACGAGTTCATGAACGAGGAACCTGTTGAGTACGCTTACGAGGATCAAGCTTTCGACAACTCTAAGAACCTTGCAGGCAAGATGACAATACCCTCAAAATCACTTCTATCTTTGCTTTGCTAGTTGTTCGCTCTATTGCTATGCTGCGCTACCTACCACTTGCTATATCATGTCTCCCATATTGCCATGTCAAGCCTCTAACCATCCTTTCCTAGCAAACCGTTGTTTGGCTAAGTTACCGCTTTTGCTCAGCCCTTCTTATAGCGTTGCTAGTTGCAGGTGAAGTTGAAGTTGGTTCCATGTTGGAACATGGATATTTTGGCATATCACAATATATCTTATTTAATTAATGCATCTATATATTTGGTAAAGGGTGGAAGGCTCGGCCTTATGCCTGGTGTTTTGTTCCACTCTTGCCGCCCTAGTTTCCGTCATACCCGTATTATGTTCCTTGAGTTTGCGTTCCTTACACGGTTGGGTGATTTATGGGACCCCCTTGACAGTTCGCCTTGAATAAAACTCCTCCAGCAAGGCCCAACCTTGGTTTTACATTTGCCTACCTAAACCTTTTTCCCTTGGGTTTTCGCGAGCCCGAGGGTCATCTTTATTTTAACCCCCCCCCCCCCCCGGGGGGGGCCAGTGCTCCTTCTAGTGTTGGTCCGAACCGAGCTGCCTGCGAGGCCACCTTGAGGAAACTTGAGGGCTGGTTTTACTCGTAGCTAGTCTCATCCGGTGTTGCCCTGAGAACGAGATATGTGCAGCTCCTATCGGGATTTGTCGGCACATCGGGTGGCTTTGCTGGTCTTGTTTTACCATTGTCGAAATGTCTTGTAAACCAGGATTCCGAGACTGATCGGGTCTTCCCGGGAGAAGGTTTATCCTTCGTTGACCGTGAGAGCTTATAATGGGCTAAGTTGGGACACCCCTGCAGGGTATTATCTTTTGAAAGACGTGCCCGCGGTTATGTGGCAGATGGGAATTTGCTAATGTCCGGTTGTAGAGAACTTGACACTTGACTTAATTAAAATACATCAACCGTGTGTGTAGCCGTGATGGTCTCTTTTCAGCGGAGTCCGAGAAGTGAACACGGTTAGAGTTATGAATGAATGTAAGTAGTTTCAGGATCACTTCTTGATCATTTCTAGCTTCGCGACCGTTGCGTTGCTTCTCTTCTCGCTCTCTTTTACGTATGTTAGCCACCATATATGCTTAGTGCTTGCTGCAGCTCCACCTCATTATCCCATCCTTTCCTATAAGCTTAAATAGTCTTGATCTCGCGGGTGTGAGATTGCTGAGTCCTCATGACTCACAGATTCTACCAAAACAGTTGCAGGTGCCGACGATACCAGTGCAGATGACGCAACCGAGCTCAAGTGGGAGTTCGACGAGGAACGTGGTCGTTACTATGTTTCTTTTCCTGATGATTAGTAGTGGAGCCCAGTTGGGACGATCGGGGATCTAGCATTTGGGGTTATCTTATTTTTATTTGGATTTGACCATAGTCGGTCTATGTGTGGATTTTGGATAATGTATGAATTAATTTATGTATTGTGTGAAGTGGCGATTGTAAGCCAACTCTCGTTATCCCATTCTTGTTCATTACATGGGATTGTGTGAAGATGACCCTTCTTGCGACAATACCTACAATGCGGTTATGCCTCTAAGTCGTGCCTCGACACGTGGGAGATATAGCCGCATCGTGGGCGTTACACTGCTGTACACACCTTTTGGGATACACACACATGAATCGGAATTTATTAGAATACTCTATATGCTTCACTTATATCTTTTGAGCTAGATAATTTTGCTCTAGTGCTTCACTTATATCTTTTTAGAGCACGGTGGTGGTTTTATTTTATAGAAATTACTGATCTCATGCTTCACTTATATTATTTTGAGAGTCTTTCAGAACAGCATGGTAGTTTGCTTTGGCTATAAAATTATTCCTAATATGATGAACATCCAAGATGGGTATAATAAAAACTATCATATAAAGTGCACTGAATACTATGAGAATTTTGATACTTGATAATTGTTTTGAGATATGAAGATGGTGATATTAGAGTCATGCTAGTTGAGTAGTTGTGAATTTGAGAAATACTTGTTCTAAAGTTTGTGATTCCCGTAGCATGCACGTATGGTGAACCGTTATGTGATGAAGTCGGAGCATGATTTATTTATTGATTGTCTTCCTTATGAGTGGCGGTCGGGGACGAGCGATGGTCTTTTCCTACCATTCTATCCCCCTAGGAGCATGCGCATAGTACTTCGTTTCAATAACTAATAGATTTTTGCAATAAGTATGTGAGTTCTTTATGACTAATGTTGAGTCCATGGATTATACGCACTCTCACCCTTCCACCATTGCTAGCTTCTCTAATATCGCGCACCTTTCGCCGGCATCATACACCCACCATATACCTTCCTCAAAACAGCCACCATACCTACCTATTATGGCATTTCCATAGCCATTCCGAGTTATATTGCCATGCAACTTACCACCGTTCCGTTTTTTTATGACACGCTTCATCATTGTCATATTGCTTTGCATGATCATGTAGTTGACATCGTATTTGTGGCAAAGCCACCATTCATAATTCTTTCATACATGTCACTCTTGATTCATTGCATATCCCGGTACACCGCCGGAGGCATTCACATAGAGTCATATTTTGTTCTAAGTATTGAGTTGTAATTTTTGAGTTGTAAGTAAATAAAAGTGTGATGATCATTGTTATTAGAGCATTGTCCCAAGTGAGGAAAGGATGATGGAGACTATGATTCCCCCACAAGTCGGGATGAGCCTCCAGACGAAAAAAAAGAGGCCATAAAAAAGGCCCAAATAAAAAATATAAAAATATGAGAGAAAAAGAGAGAAGGGACAATGTTACTATCCTTTTACCACACTTGTGCTTCAAAGTAGCACCATGATCTTCATGTTAGAGAGTCTCCTATGTTGTCACTTTCATATACTAGTGGGAATTTTACATCATAGAACTTGGCTTGTGTATTCCAATGATGGGCTTCCTCAAAATGCCCTAGGTCTTCGTGAGCAAGCGAGTTGGATGCACACCCACTTAGTTTCTTTTGTTGAGCTTTCATACACTTATAGCTCTAGTGCATCTGTTGCATGGCAATCCCTACTCACTCACATTGATATCTATTAATGGGCATCTCCATAACCCGTTGATACGCCTAGTTGATGTGAGACTATCTTCTCCTTTTTATCTTCTCCACAACCACCATTCTATTCCACATATAGCGCTATGTCCATGGCTCACGCTCATATATTGCGTGAAGATTGAAAAGGTTTGAGAACATCAAAAGTATGAAACAAATGCTTGGCTTGTCATCGGGGTTGTGCATGATTAAATACTTTGTGTGATGAAGATAGAGCATAGCCAGACTATATGATTTTGTAGGGACAACTTTCTTTGGCCATGTTATTTTGAGAAGACATGATTGTTTTGTTAGTATGCTTGAAGTATTATTATTTTCATGTCAATATTAAACTTTTGTCTTGAATCTTTGGGATCTAAACATTCATGCCACAATAAAAGAGAATTACTTAGAGAAATATGCTAGGTAGCATTCCACATCAAAAATTCCGTTTTTATCATTCACCTACTCGAGGACGAGCAGGAATTAAGCTTGGGGATGCTTGATACGTCTCCAACATATCTATAATTTTTGATTGTTCCATGCAATTATATTATCTACTTTGGATGTTTAATGGGCTTTACTAAGCACTTATATATTATTTTTGGGACAAACCTATTAACCGAAGGCCCTGTGCAAATTGCTGTTTTTTTTGCCTATTTCAGTGTTTCGCAGAAAAGTAATATCAAACGGAGTCCAAATGGAATGAAACCTTTGGGAGAGTTATTTTTGGAACAAACGTGATCCATAGGACTTTGAGTGGACGTCAAGAAAGAAGCGAGGACGCCAGGGGGCATGGAGGCGCGCCTGCCCCCCTGGGCGCGCCCCCACCCTCGTGGGCCCCTCGCAGCTCCACCGACCTACTTCTTTCTCCTATATATATCCATATACCCCGAAAACATCCAGGAGCACCACGAAAGCCTATTTCCACCGCCGCAACCTTATGTACCCGTGAGATCCCATCTTGGGGCCTTTTCCGGCGCTCCGCCGGATGGGGAATCGGTCACGGAGGGCTTCTACATCAACACCATAGCCTCTCCGATAATGTGTGAGTAGTTTACCACAGACCTTCGAGTCCATAATTATTAGCTAGATGGCTTCTTCTCTCTCTTTGGATCTCAATACAAAGTTCTCCTCGATTCTCTTGGAGATCTATTCGATGTAATTCTTTTTGCGGTGTGTATGTCGAGATCCGATGAATTGTGGGTTTATGATCAAGATTATCAATGAACAATATTTGAATCTCCTCTGAATTCTATTATGTATGATTTGTTATCTTTGCAAGTCTCTTCGAATTATCAGTTTGGTTTGGCCTACTAGATTGATCTTTCTTGCAATGGGAGAAGTGCTTAGTTTTGGGTTCAATCTTACGGTGTCCTTTCCCAGTGACAGCAGGGGTAGCAAGGCACGTATTGTATTGTTGCCATCGAGGATAAAAAGATGGCGTTTATATCATATTGCTTGAGTTTATCCCTCTACATCATGTCATCTTGCCTAATGCGTTACTCTGTTCTTATGAACTTAATACTCTATATGCATGCTGGATAGTGGTCGATGTGTGGAGTAATAGTAGTAGATGCAGAATCGTTTCGGTCTACTTGTCGCGGACGTGATGCCTATATACATGATCATGCATAGATATTCTCATAATTATGCACTTTTCTATCAATTGCTCGACAGTAATTTTTTCACCCACCGTAACACTTATGCTATCTTGAGAGAAGACACTAGTGAAACCTATGGCCCTTGGGTCTATCTTCCATCATATAAGTTTCCAATCTATTTTACTTTGCAATCTTTACTTTTCATTCTATATCACAAAAATTCCAAAAATATTTATCTTATTATCTCTATCAGATCTCACTTTTGCAAGTGGTCGTGAAGGGATTGACAACCCCTTTATCGCATTGGTTGCAAGGTTCTTATTTGTTTGTGTAGGTACGAGGCGACTTGTGTGTAGTCTCCTACTGGATTGATACCTTGGTTCTCAAAAACTGAGGGAAATACTTATGCTACTTTTCTGCATCACCCTTTCCTCTTCAAGGGAGAAACCAACGCAAGATCAAGAGGTAGCAGTCGTGTACTCGACGTTCACAAGACACCACTAAGGGAATAACAACATACATACTATCAAAATATCGAACACATATCAAGTTCACATGATTACTTGCAACATGATTTCTCTCGTGACCTCAAGAACAAAAGTAAATACTCACAAATGATAAACATGTTCATGATCAGAGGAGTATTAAATAGCATATTGGATCTGAACATATAATCTTCCACCAAATAAACCATATAGTAATCAACTACAAGATGTAATCAACACTACTAGTCACCCACAAGCACCAATCTATAGTTCCGGTAACAAGATTGAACACAAGAGATGAACTAGGGTTTGAGAGGAGATGGTGCTGTTGAGATGTTGATGGATATTGCCCTCCCCAAGATGGGAGAGTTGTTGGTGATGATGATGATGATGATTTCCCCCTCCAGGAGAGAAGTTCCCCCGGCGGAATCGCTCCGACGGAGGGCAAAAGTGCTCCTGCCTAAGTTCCGCTTCGAGACGGCAGCGTTCCGTCCTGAAAGTCTCCTCCTTATTTTTTCTAGGTCAAAATCACTTATATACCAGAAGATGGGCACCGGAGGTGGGCCGAGGAGGCCACAACCCACCAGGGCGCGCCTGGGGGGCCTGGCGCGCCCAGGTGGGTTGTGCCCACCTGGTGGCCTCCTTTTCATGTTTATTGGCTCAAGTATTTCTTAAATATTCCATAAAAAATCTCCGTGAAGTTTCAGCTCATTTGGATTTGTGCAGAATAGGTGGCCTAACTTAGCTTTTCCAGGTCCAAATTTCCAGTTGCCGGAATTCTCCCTCTTGGTGTGTTTCTTGCCAATTATGAGAGAAAGGGCATTAGAATTACTCCAAAAAGCATTATTATGGATAAAAAGATTATAAATAACAGTAAGAAAACATGATGCAAAATGGACGTATCAACTGCCCCAAACTTAGACCTCGCTTGTCCTCAAGCAAAAACCAAAGTCGAAAAACATGTCCACATGCTTTGAGAGAGAGAGGTGTCGATAAAAACAAAATACGGACATAGAAGCATCACGTTGATTATTATAATAGCAACAAAATTAAACATAGGACTTTTATCATAGAACTTTTATCATATACTTCTCATGAATAAGTAATAGTTCATCATGCAATCAAAGTATAAAGCAAAAACTCTATTAGACATCAACAAACTATGTTCTCAGTCAACTTTGCAACTACAATTCATCATCTTTTCAGGAAGGGTCACGTGTCGGAGCCTTTAGGCAAGTCCACATACTCAACCATCATATAGTCTTCTATGATTGCTAACACTCACCTCGTACCCATGGGCAAAACGCTTCAACCGGACACATAGAAAGATAGGGGCTTATAGTTTCGCCTCCCAACATACTCACCTCAAGGGTGATGTCAACAATAATAACTCATGCCATCTATATTCAACTGGACATATGTGCCTAGATCTTTCCTCACCACATGATGCTTGCCAAAGGAGAAAATAAAAAGGAATAGAAGGAAAACTTTGACTCTTTGCATAAAAGTAAGTGCATAAAAGTAAAGGATAGGCCCTTCACAGAAGGAAGCAGAGGTTGCCATGCGCTTATTTGTTTGTATGCTCGATCCCTTAGTGCAAGAGAATGTCACGTTGTATTGCCCCTTAAGATGACAACCTTTATTATGCAGTCTGTCGCTTTTATTCTTAGTCATCCAAGTTCGTACAACGCTCAATTTTCTCTTACACTAAATGATCTCACACTTTTAGAAGAAATTTTTATTGCCTTTTTGCACCGATGACAACTTACTTGAGGGATCTTGCTCAATCCCTAGGTAGGTATGGTGGACACTTGAAAATAAGATTTGGGTTTAAGGGTTTTTCGATGCACAAGTAGTATCTCTACTTAGTGCGAAATTTTTGGCTAGCAAAGATAGGGGGCAAGCATCACATGTTAAAGGATCTATGACAATATGACTTATATGTGAATATAAACAAACATAAATCATTAAGTTGTCTTCCTTGTCTAACGTCAACAATTTTGGTATATAATATTTTGGTGAGGGCTCACAATCACAAAAGATTTGTAGGATAGTATATCTATATGTGAATCTTCTCTTCCCTTATTAATTCTTTCGTGAGTTGCATCATTGACTAATGCTATGTTTGTCAATCTCTGATAAAATTTTCTACTTATACTTTTCCTTATGTGGTGCAATCCCCTACCATAGGATTAGTATATAATATTTTCTTTATCTATTTCCTTTCTTTTATTTTTTTTCCTTTCTCTTTTTCTCTCTTTATTTCTTTTCTTTTATTTGCAACGCGAAAGTAAAGACAGAAAAAACTCAAACTAACTTTATTATATAACTTGCACACAATTACAAGGATAGATCACTAAGCAAACTCTCAAAGAAGAAAGGATCGAACTAAACTTTATTTTATCTAATGCAAAAGATCGAACTAAGATAAGTAAAAGCAAAAAGATAATGGGATGATACGATACCAGGGCACCTCCCCCAAGCTTCGCAGAAGCCAAGGGGAGTTCCCATACCCGATACTCAATTCTCCTTTGGTGGTGAAGAAGATGATGGTGATGAAGGAGAGATCTTGTCCTAGGATTTCCATGGCAGTGGTCCACCATCATAAGAGGAGGAGTGAGTCTCTCGGGTCCTGCAACTAGCAGCCAAACTCATACCTCTGAACCTTGCCTCATATTCAAAGACTTTGTTTTGGAGGTCGTAGATCTGGCTTTGGAGGAAGTTGATTTGCTCGTTGAGGGTGAAGACGATGTCCTTTATGGGCTTGTCGTCCACCTTGAGATCATGGGACATGTCCGCGATCATGAGGTGATTGTCATTGAGCCCACACTCCACCATCCCCTTGCACCGGAAGACTTCCTACTCCATGGCTTCAAGACTGTCCTCCACGGTTCCCGTGCCCTTGAGACCTTGCTCATCGCGGATGTACAGCACCCCCTCATGCATCTGGATGGTTTGAGGGTGTTGCACCACTTCCCGCAGATAAGGGTTGATGACGTTCTTGAAGAACTTGTCCTTGGAGGAGCTTGAAGAGGCAATGGTAGATGGGATCTGATAGAAAACAGCAAGGAAAAAGAGAACAGAGGATTTCTCCGCGATACGGTAGTTAACAGGTTCGGGAAGTATATATAGATTTTTTATCTTGGGGGACAAGTATAAGGTAGAAAAACGGAGTACGAAAGGTGTCACAGGTAAGCCTGGTGTGCCCTGGTGTCTTGTGCCCACCAGGGGACGCTTCCTGGAAGTTTCTTTATTTCCAAAATTCTAAAATATTCGAAAACTGATAAAAAATATTTTTGCGGATTTTTTGGAGTCTGTTTACTTACCGTATCACGTACCTCTTTATTTTCACGATTCTGGAGTGTTCTGGAAGGACTCTTTTATGTGTTCTTCTGGTGTCAAAGTTTGGATAATATTACTTTCAACATTAATAGGCGTACCTGAGATATAATGCTTTATTCGTTGCCCATTGACAACCTTCGGGTTAGTACCTTCGGACTTATTTATCTTGATGGCTCCAGACCGGTAAACCTCCTCGATGATGTATGGGCCTTCCCATTTTGACAGGAACTTCCTGCAAAAAATCTAAAACGAGAGTTGTACAAAAGAACATATTCTCCAACTTTAAACTCACACTTTTGAATTCTTTTATCATGCCACCTTTTAAGCTTTTCTTTGAATAACTTTGCATTTTCATAAGCTTGGGCTCTCCATTCATCTAAAGAACTTATATCAAATAACCTCTTTTCACCAGCAAGTTTGAAATCATAGTTGAGTTCTTTAACTGCACAATATGCTTTATGTTCTAACTATATAGGCAAATGACAATCTTTTTCATAAACCATTTTATAAGAAGACATACCCATAGGATTTTTATATGCTGTTCTATAAGCCCAAAGTGCATCATCTAATTTCTTAGACCAATTCTTCCTGGACCTATTAACAGTCTTTTGCAAAATTAATTTTATTTCTCTATTGCTAAGTTCAACTTGACCACTAGACTGAGGATGGTAGGGTGATGCAATTCTGTGATTAACATCATACTTAGCAAGCATCTTACGGGAAGCACCATGAATAAAAGTGTGAACCACCATCAATCATTAAATATCTAGGGACTCCAAACCTTGGGAAAATAATTTCCTTAAGCATTTTAATAGAGGTGTTGTGATCAACACTACTAGTTGGAATGGCTTCTACCCATTTAGTAACATAATCAACAGCAACCAAAATATGTGTATACCCATTAGAGGAAGGAAAAGGTCCCATGTAATCAAATCCCCAAACATCAAATGGTTCAACAGCAAGTGAATAATTCATAGGCATTTCTTGACGCTTACCGATATTACCTATTCTTTGACATTCATCACAAGAAGAGAAAAACTTACGGGCATCCTTGAAGAGAGTAGACCAATAAAATCCAGATTGCAATACCTTGTGAGCAGTTCTGTCTGCAGCATGATGCCCTCCATAAGCCTCGGAGTGACATTTCCGTAGGATTTGTCCCTGTTCATGCTCAGGTACACAACGTTTAATAATACCATCTACTCCTTTATAAAGATGTGGGTCATCCCAAAAGTAATGTCTTAAATCATAGAAGAATTTTTTCTTTTGCTGGTATGTAAAACTAGGTGGTAAATATTTAGCAACAATGTAATTTGCATAGTTAGCATACCAAGGAGTACTATTAGCAACATTTATTGCAGCTAACTGCTCATCAGGAAAACTATCATCAATAGATAGTGGGTCATCAAGCACATTTTCAAGCCTAGACAAGTTATCAGCTAATGGGTTCTCAGCTCCTTTTCTATCAATGATATGTAAATCGAATTCTTGTAACAAGAGAACCCAACGAATAAGTCTAGGTTTAGCATCTTTATTTTCCATAAGATATTTAATAGCAGCATGGTCTGTGTGAACAGTTACTTTGGAATCAACAATATAAGATCTAAATTTATCACAAGCAAACACCACTGCTAAGAATTCTTTTTCAGTAGTGGCATAATTTCTTTGAGCACTGTCTAGAGTTTTACCAGCATAATGAATAACATTCAATTTCTTATCAACTCTTTGTCCTAGAACAACACCAACAACATAATCACTAGCATCACACATAATTTCAAAAGGCAAGTTCCAATCAGGTGGTTGAACAATAGGTGCAGATATTAAGGCTTTCTTGAGTGTTTCAAAGTCTTCAAGACAATTATCATCAAAAACAAAAAGAATATCCTTTTGCAAAATATTAGTAAGAAGCCTAGAAATTTTAGAAAAGTCTTTGATAAATCTCCTATAGAAACCAGCATGACCTAGGAAACTACGAATACCTTTGATGTCCTTAGGACATGGCATTTTCTCAATTGCATCAACCTTAGCTTGATCCACTTCAATACCTCTTTCAGAAATTTTATGACCCAAGACAATGCCTTGATTAACCATAAAGTGGCACTTCTACCAATTCAAGACAAGATTTGTTTGTTCACATCTCTGCAAAACTCGCTCAAGATTGCTTAAATAATCATCAAAAGACTTCCCATAAATAGAAAAGTCATCCATGAGAACCTCACAAATCTTTTCACAAAAGTCAGAGAATATAGCAGTCATACATCTTTGAAAGGTAGCAGGTGCATTACATAAACCAAAAGGCATACGTCTATAAGCATAGGTTCCAAAGGGACAAGTAAAAGTAGTCTTTTCTTGATCAGTTTGAGAAACAGGTATTTGTGAAAAGCCGGAATATCCATCAAGGAAGCAAAAGTGTGTGTGCTTAGATAATCTTTCAAGCATTTGATCAATAAAAGGCAAAGGGTAATGATCTTTTCTAGTTGCTTTATTTAATTTTCTAAAATCAATTACCATTCTATAGCCTGTAACAATTCTTTGTGGAATAAGTTCATTTTTATCATTAGGAACAACAGGTATACCTCCTTTCTTAGGGACACACTGAACAGGACTTACCCATCTACTATCAGCTATAGGATAGATTATACCTGCTTCCAGAAGTTTTAAGATTTCCGTTCTTACCACTTCTTTCATTTTTGGATTCAACCGACATTGGTGATCAACAACGGGTTTAGCATCAGGTTCCATATTAATTTTGTGCTGACATAGAGTGGGACTAATGCCCTTTAAATCATCAAGAGTATATCCAATAGCAGCCCGGTGCTTCCTTAGAACTTTCAATAATCTTTCTTCTTCATGTTCTGAAAGGTTAGCACTAATAATAACATGATATATTTTCTTTTCATCAAGATAAGCATATTTCAAAGTGTCTGGCAACTGTTTTAATTCAAACACAGGATCACCTTTAGGTGGAGGAGGACCTCCTAGAGTTTCAATAGGCAAATTGTGTTTAAGCAGCGGACGTTGTTCAAAGACAACCTTATCTATTTCATTTCTTTCATGCATGTGTAAATCATTTTCATGGTCTAGCAAATATTGTTCTAAAGGACCAGTAGGTGGAACAGCAATAGAAGCAAGACCAATTAATTCATCCTTACTAGGCAATTCTTTTTCATGATGATTTCTACTAAACTTGGAAAAATTAAACTCATGAGACTCATCACCAAAGCTAACATCAGCAGTTTGTTTCTTACAATCTATCTTAGCATTAACTGTATTCAAGAAAGGTCTACCAAAGATAATGGGACAAAAGTCATCTTGTGGGGAACCAAGAACAAGAAAATCAGTAGGGTATTTAATTTTCCCACACAAGACTTCAACATCTCTAATAATCCCAATTGGTGATATGGTGTCTCTATTAGCAAGTTTAATAGTAACATATATTTCTTCTATCTCAACAGGTGCTATGTCTTTCATGATTTCTTCATATAAAGTGTAAGGAATAACACTCACACTAGCACCCATGTCACATAAACCATGATAACAGTGATCTCCTATTTTAACTGAAATAACAGGCATGCCAACAAAAGGTCTATGTTTATCTCTTTTATCAGGTTTAGCAATTCTAGCAGCTTCTTCACAGAAGTAAATAACATGCCCATCCATATCTTCTTCCAAGAGATCTTTAACCATAGCAATACTAGGTTCAACCTTAATTTGTTCATCAGGTTTAGGTGTTCTAATATAGCTTTTGTTAACCACAGTTGAAACTTTAGCATGCTCCTTTATCCTAACAGGGAAAGATGGTTTCTCAATATAAGCAGAAGGAACAACTGGATCAACATTATAAAGTATAGTTTCTTATTTAACTGGTACTGGTTCTTTAATTTCTTCTTTAATAGGTGGGTGATATTTAAAACACTTCTCCTTAGGGAGTTCAACATGAGTAGCAAATGATTCACAAAAGGAGGCTACTATCTAAGAGTCAAGTCCATATTTAGTGCTAAACTTTTGAAAAGCATCGGTATCTATAAAAGATTTAACACAATCATACTTAAGTTTAATACCTGACTCTTTACCTTCGTCGAGTTCCCAGTCTTCAGAGTTGCATTTAATTCTTTCCAAAAGATCCCACCGGAATTCAATAGTCTTCTTCATAAATGAACCAGCACAAGAAGTATCAAGCATGGTTTGATCATTACGAGAAAGCCGAGCATAAAAATTCTGGATAATAATTTCTCTTGAGAGCTCATGATTGGGGCATGAATATAACACTGGCCTAAGCCTCCCCCAAGCTAGAGCGATACTTTCTGCTTCACGAGGCCAAAAATTGTATATATAATTCCGATCACGATGAACTAGATGCATAGGATACAATTTTTGGTGGAACTCCAATTTCAAACGATTCCAATTCCATGATCCAATATCATCGCATAGCCTATACCATGTCAATGCTTTTCCCTTCAAAGATAAAGGGAAAACGTTTTTCATCACTTCATCCCAGGGTAAACCTGCAAGCTTAAACAATCCACAAATTTGTTCCGCATATATCAAGTGCATATCAGGATGTTCAGTTCCATCTCCTACATAAGGATTAGCTAGCAGTTGCTCTATCATACACGAAGGAAATTCATATTCAATATTTTCAGTAGGTGCAGTAAGTTGAGGGGTAGCTAATTGTGGTTCCGGACGAGGTGAAGATACCCGAACAAACCCCTCAAATGATTGTTTTCCATAGTAACAAGTGACAATAAATTTCAGCACACTATATAAATGTTTCCTTGCCAAATTCCACTTACCAAAGGCGCTTCACTCCCCGGCAACGGCGCCAGAAAATAGCCTTGATGACCCACAAGTATAGGGGATCAATTGTAGCTCTTTTCGATAAGTAAGAGTGTCGAACCCAACGGGGAGCAGAAGGAAATGACAAGTAGTTTTCAGTAAGGTAATGTCTGCAAGTACTGAAATTGTAAGTAGTGGAGTAGTTTGATAGCAAGATAATTTGTAACGAGCAAGTAACGGTAGTAGTAAAAAAAGTGCAGCAAGGTAGCCCAATCCTTTTGAGGCAAAGGACAGGCCAAAATGGTCTCTTATGATAAGCAAAGTGTTCTTAAGGGTACACGGGAATTTCATCTAGTAAATTCAATCATGTTGGTTTGATTTGTGTTCGCTACTTTGATAATTTGATATGTGGGTGGACCGGTGCTTAGGTGCTATTCTTACTTGAACAAACCTCCTACTTATGATTAACCCTCCCGCAAGCATCTGCAACTACGAGAAAAGTATTAAGAATAAATTCTAACCATAGCATTAAACTTTTGGATCCGATCGGTCCCTTACGAAATAGCGCATAACTTGGGTTTAAGCTTCCGTCACTCTCGCAACCCACCATCTAATTGCTACTCCACAATGCATTCCCTTAGGCCCAAATATGGTGAAGTGTCATGTAGTCGATGTTCACATGACACCACTAAGGGAATAACAACATACATACTATCAAAATATCGAACACATATCAAGTTCACATGATTACTTGCAACATGATTTCTCCCGTGACCTCAAGAACAAAAGTAACTACTCACAAATGATAAACATGTTCATAATCATAGGAGTATTAAATAGCATAATGGATCTGAACATATAATCTTCCACCAAATAAACCATATAGTAATCAACTACAAGATGTAATCAACACTACTAGTCACCCACAAGCACCAATCTATAGTTTCGGTAACAAGATTGAACACAAGAGATGAACTAGGGTTTGAGAGGAGATGGTGCTGTTGAAGATGTTGATGGAGATTGCCCTCCCCGAGATGGGTGAGTTGTTGGTGATGATGATGATGATGATTTCCCCCTCCGGGAGGGAAGTTCCCCCGGCGGAATCGCTCCGCCGGAGGGCAAAAGTGCTCCTACCCAAGTTCCGCCTCGAGACGGGGGCGTTCCCTCCCGAAAGTCTCCTCCTTATTTTTAGGTCAAAATCACTTATATACCACAAGATGGGCACCGGAGGTGGGCCGAGGAGGCCACAACCCACCAGGGCGCGCCTGGGGGGCCTGGCGCGCCCAGGTGGGTTGTGCCCAACTGGTGGCCCCCCTCTGGTCTTTATTGGCTCCAGTATTTCTTAAATATTCCGTAAAAAATCTCCGTGAAGTTTCAGCTCATTTGGAGTTGTGCAGAATAGGTGGCCTGATGTAGCTTTTCTAGGTCCAAATTTCCAGCTGCCGGAATTCTCTCTCTTGGTGTGTTCCTTTTAAATTATGAGAGAAAAGGCATTAGAATTACTCCAGAAAGCATTATTATGGATAAAAACATTATAAACAACAGTAAGAAAACATGATGCAAAATGGACGTATCAAGCACCCATTTAGATGTCCCCGATGTCTATATTACGGCTCAACTGACGACCCAAGTTTTCTATCTACCGTGGGCCTTCCAAACTGATCCAAATTTGAATGGTTGGGATGTCGTTTATGAAGTGCCACCACGTGTTAGACCAACTGTTAAGGCAGATCTCTCTAGATGTAGTTTTGGTGATTGATGACAACATGTTTGCGGACTAATCATGTGCTTTGAGCATTTCAGAGATTCATCATTTGGCACGAGACGATTTCTTTCCCCTCGGAGTGTCATTCAAGACGGTGTAGCTCTTTCGCTTCTTTTCTGCTGAACTAGTTTTGTAGGAGTCACCGTACTATCAAGAGGGGGTCCGTTTTGGTAAGGCTAGGGTGGAATCAACACGTACACATCCTCTTTACACCCTTTGAGCCTTTCCGCTTCTTTGGAGGTCTCTTTCCCCCTTCTTTGGGCCGAGTCTGGTCCCAGCGGTAGTACCGCGGTACCCAGCGGTAGTACTGCTTAGGGGTCACAGGCGGCAGTACCGCTCCACAGCGGTAGTACCGCCGGTGGGTGCTCAGCAGTAGTACCGCTGCGGTACCAGGCCCCTACCGCGTCGACTCGAGGGGTCATTTTTCATGTTGGATTGTGCGGTACTTTGCAACGGCAGTAGAGCGGCAGTGCCGCTCATGAGCGGTAGTACCGCCCTACCACCGCGGCAGTACCGCTCGGACCCGTTTCTCTCCTGCCCTCCAAACTCCGCGGTAGTACCGCCCGGGGGAGCGGTAGTACCTCTGTGCTCAGCAGTAGTACCGCTGCCTCCTGCGGTAGTACCGCCCCTGCGGGGCTGTTTTGGGGGGTAACGGTTGGATTGTTCCCCCCACTATATAAGGAGGTCTTCTTCCCCTTAGTTGACCCACCTCTTCCCCCAAAAGCTCCATTGTTGCTCCAAGCTCCATTTTCGCCCGGTCTCTCTCCCTAGCCAATCAAACTTGTTGATTTGCTCGGGATTGGTTGAGAAGGCCCCGATCTACATTTCCACCAAGAGAAATTTGATTCCCCCCCCCACTTATCCCTAGCGGATCTAGTTACTCTGGGGTGTTTGAGCACCCTAGACGGTTGAGGTCACCGCAGAGCCATAGTCCATTGTGGTGAAGCTTTGTGGTATCGTTGGGAGCCTCCAATTAAGTTGTGGAGATTGCCCCAACCTTGTTTGTAAAGGTCCGGTCGCCGCCTTCAAGGGCACCAATAGTGGAATCACGGCATCTCGCATTGTGTGAGGGCGTGAGGAGATTACGGTGGCCCTAGTGGCTTCTTGGGGAGCATTGTGCCTCCACACCGCTCCAACGGAGACGTACTTCCCCTCAAAAGGAAGGAACTTCGGTAACACATCCTCGTCTTCACCGGCTCCACTCTTGGTTATCTCGTCCCTTTACTTTCGCAAGCTTACTTGTGTTAAATCCCTTGCTTGCTTGTGTGCTTGTTGTCATTGCATCATATAGGTTGCTCACTTAGTTGCATATCTAGACAACCTACTTTGATGCAAAGTTTAAATTGGTAAAGAAAAGCTAAAAATTGTTAGTTGCCTATTCACCCCCCCCTCTAGTCAACTATATCGATCCTTTCAATTGGTATCAGAGCCTCGTCTCTTTATTAAGGACTTTACCGTCCGAAGAGTATGGTTGACGTCGTAGACGGTGTGGAGGAGCACTCCGGTGTGAATCCGGTCTCGTCTACGGGAGATGGGGGAACCGCGGTCTCTCGTGAGGAATTCAATGTGGCGTTGGACACATTGAAAACCTCCATGACTACCGAGGTCGAAAGCATGTTTAATAAATTCTTAGAAGGGCTTAAACTTTCCACCGCACCGTTGAAAGTGGGTGATCCCGCCAACAAGGTGACGGATGCTACCTCCGACAAAGGGGAAGCTACTAGCGAGAAAGCTCCTTCTTCTAGTGGTAAAAATGGCACCGGCATCTTTGCCCATGTGGAACCTCCACTTGTCTATGGTGGACCGCTCCCTTCCACTCATTTGAATCATGCCGGCCCGGCCCCTAAGATTGAGAAGAATGTAGATTTTGATTCTTGGGTCTATCGTTTTAAGCGTCATTTAAATCATGTGAACACTAACCTTTGGAGAATCATTGAAGAAGGTTTCTATCCGCATGACCGAAGTAACTTCACTCCTAGAGAAGTTGTGGATCATCAATTCAATGAGAATGCTCTCTTCATCATCCAAGAAGCAATCCCACCCGAAGATCTTCCTCATCTCCGGCCCTACACCGTGGCCAAAGATGCTTGGCTCCAAGTTGTTTCCCTCTATCGGGGAAGCGCAAGCATTCAACGCTCCAACTATGAAGTGGTGCAAGATGAAGCCGATGAGTTTGCAATGAAAGAAGATGAAGAACCTCGTGAGCTTTTTCGGAGAGTAACCAAACTCGCGGTCTCTCTCCGAGATCATGGAAGTAAGGACACGGATGACAATTGGATCAAGCGCAAATTCCTCAAGGCAATGATGCCCTACCACAAAGCCATGTCCTCCGTCATTCGTCAAAGGCCGGACTTCCACACCTTGTCCTCAAGTGAAGTGTTGGATGAGTTCGTTGCCATGAGCATCTTGGACAAGACCGCCGACAATGCGGTTCTTCGCTCTCAAAGAGTAAAGAAGCCCAACCTTGCTCTAAAGGCCAAGGTTAGTATGGAGGAAGAGGATGAAGAGGAAGAAGAAGAGAGCAACCTCGAAGATACGAAGTATGCCTATCATGAACACATGGCTCTTGCTTCAAGGCAATTTTGGAGCAAGAAGAACACAAGGCCAAACTTCAACAAGAACAATTCAAGTGGCGCAAAGGGCAAGCAACGAGTGAGGACTTGCTTCAATTGTGGCAATGTGAGCCACTTTGTTGCGGAGTGCCCTTACGAGAAGAGGGAAGACAATGGTGGCAAGCTCATTCGAAAGGACAAGGCCAAGTCGTTCCCCAACAAGAGCAACTTCACCAAGAAGACTCCTCCCAAGGCATTGGTGGTACAAGAAGAGTACAATGAGGATGATGACGATGATGAAGATGGTGAGTCGGTTGCCATGGCCTCCGTTGCCATTGCGATGACTCCACGGATGTCTCTCTTCGACTCACCCAATGAGAACATCACCGCCAAGTGCCTCATGGCTAAAGCCACCAACAAGGTAACCCCCAACATCAAAACTACCATCATTAATCATCCTTCTTCGACGGATAGCATTGATGAACATGAGGGGACAAATGTGGAGGAAAATGAGTTTGAGACCTTTATGGGTAAACTCAAGGGTAAATCCAAGAAGCACTTCGTTGCTCTCTTGGAACAACTTGGTGAAGCCAATGACATGATCGAGGCTCACGAAGATACCATCTCTAAGATGGAGGGGCATAGTCGTGACTATGCCGATGAGATTTCGGATCTTTCCAATGCTCTTGACGAAGAGCGTGGTCTTCGTTTGGCTCTTGAGGAGTCATACAACGATGATCATGCTAAGTTAAAGAAAGATCTTGATCATGCTCTTGTTGTGTCTCGTGTGCTAAACTCCGAGAAGGCAAAGCTTGGGGTTGATCTTGCTAGACTCAAAGAGGAGTTTGACATTCTCGACAAGGCTCACAAAGTCTTGAAGGGTGTTCATGCTAGCCTCAAGGAGTCTCATGATCAACTCCAAGTGAAGCTAACTAAGGAGAAAGCCACCTTTCCTCATATGGTGTTAATTGATAATGCAAATGCTACTAACCCTTGTTGTGAGCATGTGCATCTTGTTGAGGAGAATGCTAAGTTGAAGGAGCATCTTGAGAAAGGCCTTGTGTCATGCATACAAGGTGAGAAGAACCTCAACGACCTTTTGAGCAATCAAAAGGAAGTTGTGGCCAAGGAGGGGATTGGGTTCGCACCCAAGCCCAAGAACAAGAAGAAGAATGACAAGACCAAACGACCTCCTCCTCTCAAGCAAACTTTTGTGAAGGAGGGAGAGGGTGCTTCCAAGGAGAAGAAGAACAATGCGAAGGGTGGCGGTGTCAAGAAGGGCAATGCCACCCCTTCCAACAAAGCCGGCGACTTTAATCCTTCTTATGTGCTATGCCGTGCTAGTGATGGGCATGTTTATGCCAAATTTGTTGGTTCTCCTCATGAGTATATTGAATGGTCTATTTGGGTTCCTAAGACCCTTGTTACTAACATCAAAGGACCCATTACAAAATGGGTACCTAAAACCAAGCATTGATCTCTTGTAGGTGTTTGCTTCCGGTGGGGGATCATGGTTGCTCGATAGTGGAGCTACAAATCATATGACCGGAAGCAAGGACTTGGTGGTGGACGTGCACAAGATTCCATCTATGCCCACCAATGTCGAGTGGGGTGATGCCTCGTCTTCTAAGGTATTGGGACTCGGCAAAGTAGTCATTTCTCATGATCTCACGATCGAGAAAGTCATGCTTGTTGAGTCCCTTGCATACAATTTACTTTCCGTTCGTCAACTTGCAATCATGGGTTTTGCCACCTTCTTTGATATTGATACCGTGGCCCTCTTGTGGAGCAAGACTCTTAAAGTAGCCTTTGTTGGGCATGTCGAGAACGGTCTCTATGTGATTAACTTTTCGGAGCGACCCACTAAGACCGCGACATGCCTAATGGCTAAAGTTGACGTGGGATGGCTTTGGCATCGCCGTTTAGCCCATGTCAATATGAGATCTTTGCAAAGTCTTCTCAAGGGGGACCATGTCCGTGGACTAACGAACGTTAGTTTTGCTAAAGATCGTGCTTGCAGTGCTTGTATCGAAGGAAAGCTTCATGAGAAGGCTCACCCTCCCACGACTCTCATTTACTCGAAGAGGCCTTTGGAGCTCCTTCATTTGGATCTCTTTGGGCCTCCATCCTTTGATAGTCTTGGGGGTAGAAAGTATTGCTTGGTGATTGTGGATGACTATTCAAGATACACTTGGGTGTATTTCTTCAAGAGGAAGAGTGAGACCCAACAAACCGTCATTGACTTTGCAAATGAAGCCCAACGTCAACACAATGCAAAGATCTTGACAATAAGAAGTGACAACGGCACCGAGTTCAAGAACTACACCTTGGATGAGTTTCTTAGTGATGAGGGGATCAAGCATCAATATTCCGCACCTTACACCCCTCAACAAAACGGTGTTGCGGAGAGGAAGAACCGGACGTTGATGGATGCCGCAAGGACCATGATGGCGGAGTTCAAGTCTCCATACAACTTTTGGGCCGAAGCCATCAACACCGCGTGTCATGCATCCAATCGGCTCTACCTCCGCAAGGGCTTGAACAAGACTCCATATGAGATACTCACCGGTAACAAGCCCAACCTCAAGTACTTTCGGGTGTTCGGGTGTAAGTGTTTCATTCTCAAGAAAGGTGTTCGGTTGTCTAAATTTGAGGCTAGAGCTTATGAGGGCATATTTGTTGGTTATGCTACAAACTCTCATGCTTACCGTGTCCTCAATAAATCCACGGGACTTATTGAGGAGACGTGTAACGTGGAGTTTGATGAGAATAACGGCTCCCAAGTGGAGCAAAGTGGCACTTGTGATGTAGGTGATGAAATTCCTCCTCAAGCCATAAGAAGAATGGGTGTTGGTTTTATCCTACCCATTGAGGAACCCCTTGTGGCCGAAGGAGAAGGACAATGCTCCACTCAAGTGGAGCCATCACCAACCCAAGGCCCACACGCTTCCGAAGAACAAAGTGAAGGCCCTCAACCTCATGAACAAGACCAAGGGCAAGATCATGCTCAAGACGGTGGTGACACACCAAGTGATGCCCAAGGTCAAGTTCTCTCCTCCGAGCAAGTTCAAGATCAAGAACAAGCTCAAGACGGCGCTCAAGATGATCAAGTGACCGCTCCTCAACTCACCACCGAGGAGGAATTGGAGCGTCGTGCCGCCAAGATTGCTTCCAAGCTCTCCACCAAGGGTCATCTCATGAAGAATGTGCTTGGAAGCATTCAAAAGGGGGTAAGCACTCGTAGACAATTGGCAAACTATTGTGAACATCACGCGTTTGTCTCTTGTGTGGAACCCCAAAAGGTATATGAAGCACTCGAAGATCCGGATTGGCTCAATGCCATGCATGAAGAACTCAACAACTTCGAGTACAACAAGGTGTGGAGATTAGTGCCAAGGCCAACGGGGAACCACAATGTCATTGGAACCAAGTGGATATTCAAGAACAAGCAAGATGCTCATGGGACCATCATCCGCAACAAGGCACGATTGGTGGCACAAGGCTACTCCCAAGTCGAGGGTATCGACTACGGTGAAACCTTTGCTCCCGTTGCTCGCCTTGAATCTATTCGTTTGTTGATTGCTTATGCTTCTCATCACAACTTTAAGTTGCAACAAATGGATGTGAAGAGTGCTTTTCTTAATGGTCCTATTAATGAGTTGGTTTATGTCAAGCAACCCCCCGGGTTCGAGGATCCCTACTTTCCCGATCATGTGTATCAACTCGATAAGGCACTCTATGGCCTTAAGCAAGCCCCACGTGCGTGGTATGACCATCTTACCGAGTTGTTACAAGATCGTGGGTTTGAAGTTGGGCTAATCGACCCCACTCTTTTTACTAAGAAGGTCAAAGGGGAGTTGTTTGTGTGCCAACTATATGTTGATGACATTATCTTTGGTTCCCCTAACAAAGCTTTCAATGAGGAATTTGCCGCACTCATGACCTCAAAGTTCAAGATGTCTTCCATGGGAGAGTTGAAGTTCTTTCTCGGTTTCGAAGTAAAGCAAAGAAGAGAAGGAACCTTCATCAACCAAGCCAAATACACTCAAGACATGCTCAAGAGATTCAAGCTAAGTGATGTCAAGCCGGCGTCCACTCCAATGCCCACCAAGTGCCAACTTGACATCGATCCCAATGGTAAAGCGGTGGATCAAAAGGTATATCGCTCCATGATTGGTTCCTTACTTTACCTTTGTGCATCTAGACCGGATATCATGTTGAGTGTGGGAATTTGTGCACGTTTTCAAGCCGCACCTAAGGAAAGCCACTTTGTGGCGGTCAAGCGAATCT